>NW_025957353.1:0-51655 GCF_023159225.1 Perognathus longimembris pacificus | reverse complement strand
CCCAAAAGAATCTGGATTGTGGTGAGGGAACAGAGAAAAACGCTAATTTAGGACCTGCACTTACGAAGGGGGTAGGCAGCTGTATATCAGGGAGGTAAACCTTCTGAGAATAAAAACAGCTGGTGCTTGTTAAGATAATTACACAGGGGAAAGGATAGTATACTGGGAACTCCGCAGAAGAATCTGATTTGTGGTGAGGGGGAGAGAGATAAAAGCTCATTTAGGAACGACATGAATATGCTGCTTAGGTAGCTGTTTATCAGTAAGTATCCTCCACTGAGATTAAGAAAAGCAGTAGCTTAATAAATTAAGTACTTCCTGGTATGGTTAGGGTACTGGTAACTCACCAAAAGAATCTGGATTGTGGTGAGGGAACAGCGAAAAAAGCTCATATAGGACCTGGCACTTACAAAGGGGGTAGGGCAGATGTATATCAGGGAGTAAACCTTCTGAGAATAAAAGCAGCTGGAGCCTTTTAAAGGTAATTACACAGGGGAAAGGATAATGTACTGGGAACTCCTCAGAATAATCTGATTTGTCGTGAGTGGAGAGATAAAAGCTCATTTATGAACGACATGGACATGCTGGGTAGAAGCTGTTTATCAGTAAATATCTCCGCTGAGATTAATAAAAGCAGTTGCTCAATAAATTAAGTACTTTCTGGTATGGTTACTGTACTGGTAAATCCCCAAAGAATCTGGATTGTGGTGAGGGAACAGAGAAAAAAGCTCATTTAGGACCTGCACATAGGAATTGGGGAGGCAGCTGTATATCAGGGAGTAAACCTTCTGAGAATAAAAACAGCTGGAGTTTGTTAAGGTAATTACACAGGGGAAAGGATATTGTACTGGGAACTCCTCAGAAGAATCTGATTTGTGGTGAGGGGAGAGTGATAAAAGCTCATTTAGGAACCACATGAACATGCTGCGTAGGTAGCTGTTTATCAGTAAATATCTCCACTGAGATTAAGAAAAGCAGTAGCTTAATAAATTAAGTACTTCCTGGTGTGGATACTGTACTGGTAACTCCCCAAAAGAATCTGGATTGTGTTGAGGGAACAGAGAAAAAAGCTCATTTAGGAACGACATGAACATGCTGCGTAGGTAGCTGTTTATCAGGAAATATCTCCACTGAGATTAAGAAAAGCAGTGGCTTATAAATTAAGTACTTCCTGGTATGGTTACTGTACTGGTAACTCCCCAAAAGAATCTGGATTGTGGTGAGGGAACAGAGAAAAAAGCTCATTTAGGACCTGCACTTACGAAGGGGGTAGGCAGCTGTATATCAGGGAGTAATCCTTCTCAGAATAAAAACAGCTGGAGCTTGTTAAGGTAATTACACAGGGGAAAAGATAATGTACTGGGAACTCCTCAGAAGAATCTGATTTGTGGTGAGGGGAGAGATATAAAAGCTCCTTTAGGAACGACATGAACATGCTGCGTAGGTAACTGTTTATCAGTAAATATCTCCAATGAGATTAAGAAAAGCAGTAGCTTAATAAATTAAGTACTTCCTGGTATGGTTACTGTACTGGTAACTCCCCAAAAGAATCTGGATTGTGGTGAGGGAACAGAGAATAAAGCTCATTTAGGACCTGCACTTACGAAGGGGGTAGGCAGCTGTATATCATGGAGTATCCTTCTCAGAATAAAAACAGCTGGACCTTGTTAAGGTAAATTACACAGGGGAAAGGATAATGTACTGGGAACTCCTCAGACGTATCTGATTTGTGGTGAGGGGAGAGAGATAAAGCTCATTTAGGAACGACATGAACATGCTGCGTAGGTAGCTGTTTATCAGTAAATATCTCCACTGAGATTAAGAAAAGCAGTAGATTAATAAATTAAGTACTTCCTGGTATGGTTACTGTACTGGTAACTCCCCAAAAGAATCTGGATTGTGGTGAGGGAACAGAGAAAAAAGCTCATTTAGGACCTGCACTTACGAAGGGGGTAGGCAGCTGTATATCAGGGAGTAAACCTTCTGAGAATAAAAACAGCTGGAGCTTGTTAAGGTAATTACACAGGGGAAAGGATAATGTACTGGGACCTCCTCAGAAGAATCTGATTTGTGGTGAGGGGAGACAGATAAAAGCTCATTTAAGAATGTCATGAACATGCTGCGTATGTAGCTGTTCATCAGTAAATATCTAAACTGAGATTAAGAAAAGCAGTAGCTTAATAAATTAAGTAGTTCATGGTATGGTTACTGTACTGGTAAGTCCCCAAGAGAATCTGGATTGTTGTGAGGGAACAGAGAAAAAAGCTCATTTAGGACCTACACTTACGAAGGGGGTAGGCAGCTGTATATCAGGGAGTAAAACCTTCTGAGAATAAAAACAGCTGGAGCTTGTTAAGGTAATTACACAGGGGAAAGGATAATGTACTGGGAACTCCTCAGAAGAATCTGATTTGTGGTGAGGGGAGAGAGATAAAAGCTCATTTAGGAACGACATGAAAATGCTGCGTAGGTAGCTGTTTATCAGTAAATATCTCCACTGAGATTAAGAAAAGCAGTAGCTTAATAAATTAAGTACTTCCTGGTATGGTTACTGTAGTGGTAACTCCCCAAAAGAATCTGGATTGTGCTGAGGAACAGAGCAAAAAGCTCATTTAGGACCTGCACTTACGAAGGGCGTAGGCAGCTGTATATCAGGGAGTAAACCTTCTGAGAATAAAAACAGCTGGAGCTTGTTAAGGTAATTACACAGGGGAAAGGATAATGTACTGGGAACTCCTCATAAGAATCTGATGTCTGGTGAGGGGGAGAGAGATAAAAGCTCATTTAGGAACGACATGAACATGCTGCGTAGGTAGCTGTTTATCAGTAAATATCTCCAATGAGATTAAGAAAAGCAGTAGCTTAATAAATTAAGTACTTCCTGGTATGGTTACTGTACTGGTAACTCCCCAAAAGAATCTGGATTGTGGTGAGGGAACAGAGAAAAAAGTCTCATTTTGGACCTGCACTTACGAAGGGGGTAGGCAGCTGTATATCAGGGAGTAAACCTTCTGAGAAATAAAGCAGCTGGAGCTTGGTTAAGGTAATTACGCAGGGGAAAGGATAATGTACTGGGAACTCCTCAGAAGAATCTGATTTGTGGTGAGGGGAGAGAGATAATAGCTCATTAAGGAACGACATGAACATGCTGCGTACGTAGCTGTTTATCAGTAAATATATACACTTAGATTAAGAAAAGCAGTAGCTTAATAAATTAAGTACTTCCTTGTATTTTTACTGTACTGGTAACTCCCCAAAAGAATCTGGATTGTGGTGAGGGAACAGAGAAAAAATCTAATTTAGGACCTGCACTTACGAAGGGGTTAGGCAGCTGTATATCAGGGAGTAAACCTTCTGAGAATAAAAACAGCTGGAGCTTGTTAAGGTAATTACGCAGGGGAAAGGATAATGTACTGGGAACTCCTCAGAAGAATCTGATTTGTGGTGAGGGGAGGAGAGAGATAAAGCTCATTTAGGAACGACATGAACATGCTGCGTAGGTAGCTGTTTATCATTAAATATCTCCACTGAGATTAAGAAAAGCAGTAGCTTAATGAATTAAGTACTTCCTGGTATGGTTACTGTACTGGTAACTCCCAAAAAAATCTGGATTGTGGTGAGGGAACAGAGAAAAATGCTCATTTAGGTACGACATGAACATGCTGCGTAGGTAGCTGTTTATCAGTAAATATCTCCACTGAGATTAATAAAAGAAGTAGCTTAATAAATTAAGTACTTCCTGGTATGGTTACTGTACTGGTAACTCCTCAAAAGAATCTGGATTGTGGTGAGGGAATAGAGAAAAAAGCTCATTTAGGACCTGCTCTTACGAAGGGGGTAGGCAGCTGTATATCAGGGAGTAAACCTTCTGAGAATAAAAACAGCTGGATCTTGTTAAGGTGATTACACAGGGGAAAGGATAATATACTGGGAACTCCTCAGAAGAATCTGATTTGTGGTGAGGGGAGAGAGATAAAAGCTCATTTAGGAACGACATGAACATGCTGCGTAGGTAGCTGTATATCAGTAAATATCTCCACTGAGATTAAGAAAAGTAGTAGCTTAATAAATTAAGTACTTCCTGCGTGTGGTTATTGTACTGGTAACTCCCCAAAAGAATCTGGATGGTGGTGAGGGAACAGAGAAAAAAGCTCATTTAGGACCTGCACTTACGAAGGGGTATTCAGCTGTATATCAGGGAGTAAACCTTCTGAGAATAAAAACAGCTGGAGCTTGTTAAGGTAAATACACAGGGAAAGGATAATGTACTGGGAACTCCACAGAAGAATCTGATTTGTGGTGAGGGGAGAGAGATAAAAGCTCATTTAGGAACGACATGAACATGCTGCGTAGGTAGCTGTTTATCAGTAAATATCTCCACTGAGATTAAGAAAAGCAGTAGCTTAATAAATTAAGTACTTCCTGGTATGGTTACTGTACTGGTAAATCCCCAAAAGAAACTGGATGGTGGTGAGGGAACTGAGAAAAAAGCTCATTTAGGACCTTCACTTACGAAGAGGTTTAGGCCGCAGTACATCAGGGAGTAAACCTTCTGAGAATAAAAACAGCTGGAGCTTCTTAAGGTAATTACACAGGGGAAAGGATAATGTACTGGGAACTCCTCAGAAGAATCTGATTTGTGGTGAGGGGAGAGAGAAAGTAGCTCATTTAGGAACGACATGAACATGCTGCGTACGTAGCTGTTTATCAGTAAATATCTCCATTGAGATTAAGAAAACCAGTAGCTTAATAAATTAAGTACTTCTGGTATGGTTATTGTACTGGTAACTCCCCAAAAGAATCTTGATTGTGGTGAGGGAACAGAGAAAAAAGCTCATTTAGGACCTGCACTTACGAAGGGGGTAGGCAGCTGTATATCAGGGAGTAAACGTTCTGAGAATAAAAACAGCTGGAGCTTGTTAAGGTAATTACACAGGGGAAAGGATAATGTACTGGAAATCCTCAAAAGAATCTGATTTGTGGTGAGGGGAGAGAGATAAAAGCTCATTTAGGAACGACATGAACATGCTGCGTACATAGCTGTTTATCAGTAAATATCTCCACTGAGATTAAGAAAAGCAGTAGCTTAATAAATTAAGTACTTCCGGGTATGGTCACTGTACTGGTAACTCCCCAAAAGAATCTGGATTGTGGTGAGGGAACAGAGAAAAAAGCTCATTTAGGACCTGCACTTACGAAGGGGGTAGGCAGGTGTATATCAGGGAGTAAACCTTCTGAGAATAAAAACAGCTGGAGCTTGTTAAGGTAATTACACAGGGAAAAGGAAAATGTACTGGGAATTCCTCAGAAGAATCTGATTTGTGGTGAGGGGGAGAGAGATAAAAGCTCATTTAGGAACGATATGAACATGCTGCATACGTAGCTGTTTATCACTAAATATCTCCAATGAGATTAAGAAAAGCAGTAGCTTAATAAATTAAGTACTTCCTGGTATGGTTACTGTACTGGTAACTCCCCAAACGAATCTGGATTGTGGTGAGGGAACAGAGAAAAAAGCTCATTTAGGACCTGCACTTACGAAGGGGGTAGGCAGCTGTATATCAGGGAGGTAAACCTTCTGAGAATAAAAACAGCTGGAGCTTGTTCAGGTAATTACACAGGGGAAAGGATAATGTACTGGGAACTCCTCAGAAGAATCTGATTTGTGGTGAGGGGAGAGAAATAAAAGCTCATTTAGGAACGACATGAACATGCTGCGTAGGTAGCTGTTTATCAGTAAATATCTCCACTGAGATTAAGAAAAGCAGTAGCTTAATAAATTAAGTACTTCCTGGTATGGTTACTCTACTGGTAACTCCTCAAAAGAATCTGGATTGTGGTGAGGGAATAGAGAAAAAAGCTCATTTAGGACCTGCTCTTACGAAGGGGGTAGGCAGCTGTATATCAAGGAGTAAACCTTCTGAGAATAAAACAGCTGGATCTTGTTAAGGTGATTACACAGGGGAAAGGATAATATACTGGGAACTCCTCAGAAGAATCCGATTTGTGGTGAGGGGAGAGAGATAAAAGCTCATTTAGGAACGACATGAACATGCTGCGTAGGTAGCTGTATATCAGTAAATATCTCCACTGAGATTAAGAAAAGTAGTAGCTTAATAAATTAAGTACTTCCTGGTATGGTTATTGTACTGGTAACTCCCCAAAAGAATCTGGATGGTGGTGAGGGAACAGAGAAAAAAGCTCATTTAGGACCTGCACTTACGAAGGGGGTATTCAGCTGTATATCAGGGAGTAAACCTTCTGAGAATAAAAACAGCTGGAGCTTGTTAAGGTAAATACACAGGGGAAAGCATAATGTACTGGGAACTCCACAGAAGAATCTGATTTGTGGTGAGGGGAGAGAGATAAAAGCTCATTTAGGAACGACATGAACATGCTGCGTAGGTAGCTGTTTATCAGTAAATATCTCCACTGAGATTAAGAAAAGCAGTAGCTTAATAAATTAAGTACTTCCTGGTATGGTTACTGTACTGGTAAATCCCCAAAAGAAACTGGATGGTGGTGAGGGAACTGAGAAAAAAGCTCATTTAGGACCTTCACTTACGAAGAGGTTAGGCCGCAGTACATCAGGGAGTAAACCTTCTGAGAATAAAAACAGCTGGAGCTTCTTAAGGTAATTACACAGGGGAAAGGATAATGTACTGGGAACTCCTCAGAGAATCTGATTTGTGGTGAGGGGAGAGAGAAAGTAGCTCATTTAGGAACGACATGAACATGCTGCGTACGTAGCTGTTTATCAGTAAATATCTCCATTGATATTAAGAAAACCAGTAGCTTAATAAATTAAGTACTTCCTGGTATGGTTATTGTACTGGTAACTCCCCAAAAGAATCTTGATTGTGGTGAGGGAACAGAGAAAAAAGCTAATTTAGGACCTGCACTTACGAAGGGGGGTAGGCAGCTGTATATCAGGAGTAAACGTTCTGAGAATAAAAACAGTCTGGAGCTTGTTAAGGTAATTACACAGGGGAAAGGATAATGTACTGGGAAATCCTCAAAAGAATCTGATTTGTGGTGAGGGGAGAGAGATAAAAGCTCATTTAGGGAACGACATGAACATGCTGCGTACATAGCTGTTTATCAGTAAATATCTCCACTGAGATTAAGAAAAGCAGTAGCTTAATAAATTAAGTACTTCCGGTATGGTCACTGTACTGGTAACTCCCCAAAAGAATCTGGATTGTGGTGAGGAACAGAGAAAAAAGCTCATTTAGGACCTGCACTTACGAAGGGGGTAGGCAGGTGTATATCAGGGAGTAAACCTTCTGAGAATAAAAACAGCTGGAGCTTGTTAAGGTAATTACACAGGGAAAAGGAAAATGTACTGGGAATTCCTCAGAAGAATCTGATTTGTGGTGAGGGGAGAGAGATAAAAGCTCATTTAGGAACGATATGAACATGCTGCATACGTAGCTGTTTATCACTAAATATCTCCAATGAGATTAAGAAAAGCAGTAGCTTAATAAATTAAGTACTTCCTGGTATGGTTACTGTACTGGTAACTCCCCAAACGAATCTGGATTGTGGTGAGGGAACAGAGAAAAAAGCTCATTTAGGACCTGCACTTACGAAGGGGGTAGGCAGCTGTATATCAGGGAGTAAACCTTCTGAGAATAAAAACAGCTGGAGCTTGTTCAGGTAATTACACAGGGGAAAGGATAATGTACTGGGAACTCCTCAGAAGAATCTGATTTGTGGTGAGGGGAGAGAAATAAAAGCTCATTTAGGAACGACATGAACATGCTGCGTAGGTAGCTGTTTATCAGTAAATATCTCCACTGAGATTAAGAAAAGCAGTAGCTTAATAAATTAAGTACTTCCTGGTATGGTTACTCTACTGGTAACTCCCGAAAAGAATCTGGATTGTGGTGAGGGAACAGAGAAAAAAGCTCATTTAGGACCTGCACTTACGAAGGGCGTAGGCAGCTGTATATCAGGGAGTAAACCTTCTGAGAATAAAAACAGCTGGAGCTTCTTAAGGTAATTACACAGGGGAAAGGATAATGTACTGGGAACTCCTCAGAAGAATCTGATTTGTGGTGAGGGGGAGAGAGATAACAGCTCATTTAGGAACGACATGAACATGCTGCATATGTAGCTGTTTATCAGTAAATATCTCCACTGAGATTAAGAAAAGCAGTAGCTTAATAAATTATGTACTTCCTGGTATGGATACTGTACTGGTAACTCCCCAAAAGAATCTGGATTGTGGTGAGGGAACAGAGAAAAAAGCTCATTTAGGAACGATATGAACATGCTGCGTAGGTAGCTGTTTATCAGTAAATATCTCCACTGAGATTAAGAAAAGCAGTAGCTTAATAAATAAAGTACTTCCTGGTATGGTTACTGTACTGGTAACCCCCAAAACAATCTGGATTTTCGTGAGGGAACAGACAAAAAAGCTCATTTAGGACCTGCACTTACGAAGGGGGTAGGCAGCTGTATATCAGGGAGTAAACCTTCTGAGAATAAAAACAGCTGGAGCTTGTTAAGGTAATTACACAGGGGAAAGGATAATGTACTTGGAACTCCTCAGAAGAATCTGATTTGTGGTGAGGGGGAGAGAGATAAAAGCTCATTTAAGAACGACATGAACATGCGGCGTACGTAGCTGTTTATCAGTAAATATCTCCATTGAGATTAAGAAAAGCAGTAGCTTAATAAATTAAGTACTTCCTGGTATGGTTCCTGTACTGGTAGCTCCCCAAAAGAATCTGGATTGTGGTGAGGGAACAGAGAAAAAAGCTCATTTAAGAGCTGCACTTACGAAGGGGGTAGGCAGCTGTATATCAGGGAGTAAACCTTCTGAGAATAAAAACAGCTGGAGCTTGTTAAGGTAATTACACAGGGGAAAGGAAAATGTACTGGGACCTCCTCAGAAGAATCTGATTTGTGGTGAGGGGAGAGAGATAAAAGCTCATTTAAGAATGTCATGAACATGCTGCGTAGGTAGCTGTTCATCAGTAAATATCTAAACTGAGATTAATAAAAGCAGTGGCTTAATAAATTAAGTAGTTCCTGGTATGGTTACTGTACTGGTAATTCCCCAAAAGAATCTGGATTGTGGTGAGGGAACAGAGAAAAAAGCTCATTTAGGACCTACACTTACGAAGGGGGTAGGCAGCTGTATATCAGGGAGTAAACCTTCTGAGAATAAAAACAGCTGGAGCTTGTTAAGGTAATTACACAGGGGAAAGGATAATGTACTGGGAACTCCTCAGAAGAATCTGATTTGTGGTGATGGGAGAGAGATAAAAGCTCATTTAGGAACGACATGAACATGCTGCGTAGGTAGCTGTTTATCAGTAAATATCTCCACTGAGATTAAGAAAAGCAGTAGCTTAATAAATTAAGTACTTCCTGGTATGGTTACTGTACTGGTAACTACCCAAAAGAATCTGGATTGTGGTGAGGGAACAGAGCAAAAAGCTCATTTAGGACCTGCACTTACGAAGGGAGTAGGCAGCTGTATATCAGGGAGTAAACCTTCTGAGAATAAAAACAGCTGGAGCTTGTTAAGGTAATTACACAGGGGAAAGGATAATGTACTGGGAACTCCTCATAAGAATCTGATGTCTGGTGAGGGAAGAGAGATAAAAGCTCATTTAGGAACGACATGAACATGCTGCGTAGGTAGCTGTTTATCAGTAAATATCTCCAATGAGATTAAGAAAAGCAGTAGCTTAATAAATTAAGTACTTCCTGGTATGGTTACTGTACTGGTAACTCCCCAAAAGAATCTGGATTGTGGTGAGGGAACAGAGAAAAAAGCTCATTTAGGACCTGCACTTACGAAGGGGGTAGGCGGCTGTTATTCAGGGAGTAAAGGTTCTGAGAATAAACACAGCTGGAGCTTGTTAAGGTAATTACACAGGGGAAAGGATATTGTACTGGGAACTCCTCAGAAGAATCTGATTCGTGGTGAGGGGAGAGAGATAAAAGCTCATTTAGGATCGACATGAACATGCTGCGTAGGTAGCTGTTTATCAGTAAATATCTCCACTGAGATTAAGAAAAGCAGTAGCTTAATAAATTAAGTACTTCCTGGTATGGTTACTGTACTGGTAACTCCCCAAAAGAATCTGGATTGTGGTGAGGGAACAGAGAAAAAAGCTCATTTAGGACCTGCACTTACGAAGGGTGTAGGCGGCTGTATATCAGGGAGTAAACCTTATGAGAATAAAAACAGCTGGATCTTGTTAACGTAATTACACAGGGGAAAGGATAATGTACTGGGAACTCCTCAGAAGAATCTGATTTGTGGTGAGGGGAGAGAGATAATAGCTCATTTAGGAACGACATGAACATGCTGCGTACGTAGCTGTTTATCTGTAAATATATACACTGAGATTAAGAAAAGCAGTAGCTTAATAAATTAAGTACTTCCTTGTATTTTTACTGTACTGGTAACTCCCCAAAAGAATCTGGATTGTGGTGAGGGAACAGAGAAAAAATCTAATTTAGGACCTGCACTTACGAAGGGGGTAGGCAGCTGTATATCAGGGAGTAAACCTTCTGAGAATAAAAACAGCTGGAGCTTGTTAAGGTAATTACACAGGGGAAAGGATAATGTACTGGGAACTCCTCAGAAGAATCTGATTTTTGGTGAGGGGATAGAGATAAAAGCTCATTTAGGAAAGAAATGAACATGCTGCGTAGGTAGCTGGTTATCAGTAAATATCTCCACTGAGATTAAGAAAAGCATTAGCTTAATAAATTATGTACTTCCTGGTATGGTTACTGTACTGGTAACTCCCCAAAAGAATGTGGATTGTGGTGAGGGAACAGAGAAAAGAAGCTCATTTAGGACCTGCACTTACGAAGGGGTTAGGCAGCTGTATATCAGGGAGTAAACCTTCTGAGAATAAACACAGCTGGAGCTTGTTAAGGTAATTACACAGGGGAAAGGATAATGTACTGGGAACTCCACAGAAGAATCTGATTTGTGGTGAGGGATAGTGATAACAGCTCATTGAGGAACGACATGACCATGCTGCTTAGGTAGCTGTTTATCAGTAAATATCTCCACTGAGATTTAGAAAAGCAGTAGCTTAATAAATTAAGTACTTCCTGGTATGGTTACTGTACTGGTAACTCCCCAAAAGAATCTGGATTGTTGTGAGGGAACAGAGAAAAAAGCTCACTTAGGTCCTTCACTTACGAAGGGGGTAGGCAGCTGTATATCAGGGAGTAAACCTTCTGATAATAAAAACAGCTGGAGCTTGTTAAGGTAATTAGACAGGGGAAAGGTTAATGTACCGGGAAATCCTCAGAAGAATCTGATTTGTGGTGAGGGGAGAGAGATAAAAGCTCATTTAGGAACGACATGAACATGCTGCGTAGGTAGCTGGTTATCAGTAAATATCTCCACTGAGATTAAGAAAAGCAGTAGCTTAATAAATTATGTACTTCCTGGTATGGTTACTGTACTGGTAACTCCCCAAAAGAATCTGGATTGTGGTGAGGGAACAGAGAAAAAATCACATTTATGACCTGCACTTACGAAGGGGGTAGGCAGCTGTATATCAGGGAGTAAACCTTCCGAGGATAAAAACAGCTGGAGCTTCTTAAGGTAATTAGACAGGGGAAAGGGTAATGTAGTGGGAACTCCTCAGAAGAATCTGATTTTTGGTGAGGGGAGAGAGATAAAAGCTCATTTAGGAACGACATGAACATGCTGCGTAGGTAGCTGTTTATCAGTAAATATCTTCACTGAGATTAAGAAAAGCAGTAGCTTAATATATTAAGTACTTCCTGGTATGGTTACTGTACTGGTAACTCCCCAAAAGAATCTGGATTGCGGTGAAGGAACAGAGAAAAAAGCTCATTTAGGTCCTGCACTTACGTAGGGGGTAGGCAGCTGTATATCAGGGAGTAAACCTTCTGAGAATAAAAACAGCTGGAGCTTGTTAAGGTAATTTGACAGGGGAAAGGATAATGTACTGGGAACTCCTCAGAAGAATCTGATTTGTGGTGAGGGGAGAGAGAAAAAAGCTCATTAAGGAACGACATGAACATGCTGCATAGGTAGCTGTTTATCAGTAAATATCTCCACTGAGATTAAGAAAAGCAGTAGCTTAATAAACTAAGTACTTCCTTGTATGGTTACTGTACTGGTAACTACCCTAAAGAATCTGGATTGTGGTGAGGGAACAGCGAATAAAGCTCATTTAGGATATGCACTTACGAAGGGGGTAGGCAGTTGTATATCAGGGAGTAAACCTTCTGAGAATAAAAGCAGCTGGAGCTTTTAAAGGTAATTACACAGGGGAAAGTATAATGTACTGGGAACTCCTCAGAAGAATCTGATTTGTCGTGAGGGGAGAGAGACAAAAGCTCATTTAGGAACGACATGAACATGCTGCGTAGGTAGCTGTTTATCAGTAAATATCTCCACTGAGATTAAGAAAAGCAGTAGCTTAATAAATTAAGTACTTCCTGGTATGGTTAGGGTACTGGTAACTCACCAAAAGAATCTGGATTGTGGTGAGGGAACAGCGAAAAAAGCTCATATAGGACCTGCACTTACAAAGGGGGTAGGCAGTTGTATATCAGGGAGTAAACCTTCTGAGAATAAAAGCAGCTGGAGCTTTTAAAGGTAATTACACAGGGGAAAGGATAATGTACTGGGAACTCCTCAGAATAATCTGATTTGTCGTGAGTGGAGAGAGATAAAAGCTCATTTATGAACGACATGGACATGCTGCGTAGGAAGCTGTTTATCAGTAAATATCTCCGCTGAGATTAATAAAAGCAGTTGCTCAATAAATTAAGTACTTTCTGGTATGGTTACTGTACTGGTAAATCCCCAAAAGAATCTGGATTGTGGTGAGGGAACAGAGAAAAAAGCTCATTTAGGACCTGCACATAGGAATTGGGGAGGCAGCTGTATATCAGGGAGTAAACCTTCTGAGAATAAAAACAGCTGGAGTTTGTTAAGGTAATTACACAGGGGAAAGGATATTGTACTGGGAACTCCTCAGAAGAATCTGATTTGTGGTGAGGGGAGAGTGATAAAAGCTCATTTAGGAACCACATGAACATGCTGCGTAGGTAGCTGTTTATCAGTAAATATCTCCACTGAGATTAAGAAAAGCAGTAGCTTAATAAATTAAGTACTTCCTGGTGTGGATACTGTACTGGTAACTCCCCAAAAGAATCTGGATTGTGTTGAGGGAACAGAGAAAAAAGCTCATTTAGGAACGACATGAACATGCTGCGTAGGTAGCTGTTTATCAGGAAATATCTCCACTGAGATTAAGAAAAGCAGTGGCTTAATAAATTAAGTACTTCCTGGTATGGTTACTGTACTGGTAACTCCCCAAAAGAATCTGGATTGTGGTGAGGGAACAGAGAAAAAAGCTCATTTAGGACCTGCACTTACGAAGGGGGTAGGCAGCTGTATATCAGGGAGTAATCCTTCTCAGAATAAAAACAGCTGGAGCTTGTTAAGGTAATTACACAGGGGAAAAGATAATGTACTGGGAACTCCTCAGAAGAATCTGATTTGTGGTGAGGGGAGAGATATAAAAGCTCCTTTAGGAACGACATGAACATGCTGCGTAGGTAACTGTTTATCAGTAAATATCTCCACTGAGATTAAGAAAAGCAGTAGCTTAATAAATTAAGTACTTCCTGGTATGGTTACTGTACTGGTAACTCCCCAAAAGAATCTGGATTGTGGTGAGGGAACAGAGAATAAAGCTCATTTAGGACCTGCACTTACGAAGGGGGTAGGCAGCTGTATATCATGGAGTAATCCTTCTCAGAATAAAAACAGCTGGACCTTGTTAAGGTAATTACACAGGGGAAAGGATAATGTACTGGGAACTCCTCAGACGTATCTGATTTGTGGTGAGGGGAGAGAGATAAAAGCTCATTTAGGAACGACATGAACATGCTGCGTAGGTAGCTGTTTATCAGTAAATATCTCCACTGAGATTAAGAAAAGCAGTAGATTAATAAATTAAGTACTTCCTGGTATGGTTACTGTACTGGTAACTCCCCAAAAGAATCTGGATTGTGGTGAGGGAACAGAGAAAAAAGCTCATTTAGGACCTGCACTTACGAAGGGGGTAGGCAGCTGTATATCAGGGAGTAAACCTTCTGAGAATAAAAACAGCTGGAGCTTGTTAAGGTAATTACACAGGGGAAAGGATAATGTACTGGGAACTCCTCATAAGAATCTGATGTCTGGTGAGGGGAGAGAGATAAAAGCTCATTTAGGAACGACATGAACATGCTGCATAGGTAGCTGTTTATCAGTAAATATCTCCAATGAGATTAAGAAAAGCAGTAGCTTAATAAATTAAGTACTTCCTGGTATGGTTACTGTACTGGTAACTCCCCAAAAGAATCAGGATTGTGGTGAGGGAACAGAGAAAAAGCTCATTTATGACCTGCACTTACGAAGGGGGTAGGCAGCTGTATATCAGGGAGTAAACCTTCTGAGAATAAAAGCAGCTGGAGCTTGTTAAGGTAATTACACAGGAGAAAGTATAATGTACTGGGAACTCCTCAGAAGAATCTAATTTGTGGTTAGGGGAGAGAGATAAAAGCTCATTTAGGAACGACATGAACATGCTGCGTATTTAGCTGTTTATCAGTAATTATCTCCACTGAGATTAAGAAAAGCAGTAGCTTAATAAATTAAGTACTTCCTGGTATGGTTACTGTACTGGTAACTCCCCAAAAGAATCTGGATTGTGGTGAGGGAACAGACAAAAAAGCTCATTTAGGACCTGCACTTACGAAGGGGGTAGGCAGCTGTATATCAGGGAGTAAACCTTCTGAGAATAAAAACAGCTGGAGCTTGTTAAGGTAATTACACAGGGGAAAGGATAATGTACTGGGACCTCCTCAGAAGAATCTGATTTGTGGTGAGGGGAGACTGATAAAAGCTCATTTAAGAATGTCATGAACGTGCTGCGTAGGTAGCTGTTTATCAGTAAATATCTCCACTGAGATTAAGAAAAGCAGTTGCTTAATAAATTAAGTACTTCCTGGTATGGTTTCTGTACTGGTAACTCCCCAAAAGAATCTGGATTGTGGTGAGGGAACAGAGAAAAAAGCTAATTTAGGACCTGCACTTACGAAGGGGGTAGGCAGCTGTATATCAGGGAGTAAACCTTCTGAGAATAAAAACAGCTGGTGCTTGTTAAGATAATTACACAGGGGAAAGGATAGTATACTGGGAACTCCGCAGAAGAATCTGATTTGTGGTGAGGGGAGAGAGATAAAAGCTCATTTAGGAACGACATGAATATGCTGCTTAGGTAGCTGTTTATCAGTAAGTATCTCCACTGAGATTAAGAAAAGCAGTAGCTTAATAAATTAAGTACTTCCTGGTATGGTTAGGGTACTGGTAACTCACCAAAAGAATCTGGATTGTGGTGAGGGAACAGCGAAAAAACCTCATATAGGACCTGCACTTACAAAGGGGGTAGGCAGTTGTATATCAGGGAGTAAACCTTCTGAGAATAAAAGCAGCTGGAGCTTTTAAAGGTAATTACACAGGGGAAAGGATAATGTACTGGGAACTCCTCAGAATAATCTGATTTGTCGTGAGTGGAGAGAGATAAAAGCTCATTTATGAACGACATGGACATGCTGCGTAGGAAGCTGTTTATCAGTAAATATCTCCGCTGAGATTAATAAAAGCAGTTGCTCAATAAATTAAGTACTTTCTGGTATGGTTACTGTACTGGTAAATCCCCAAAAGAATCTGGATTGTGGTGAGGGAACAGAGAAAAAAGCTCATTTAGGACCTGCACATAGGAATTGGGGAGGCAGCTGTATATCAGGGAGTAAACCTTCTGAGAATAAAAACAGCTGGAGTTTGTTAAGGTAATTACACAGGGGAAAGGATATTGTACTGGGAACTCCTCAGAAGAATCTGATTTGTGGTGAGGGGAGAGTGATAAAAGCTCATTTAGGAACCACATGAACATGCTGCGTAGGTAGCTGTTTATCAGTAAATATCTCCACTGAGATTAAGAAAAGCAGTAGCTTAATAAATTAAGTACTTCCTGGTGTGGATACTGTACTGGTAACTCCCCAAAAGAATTTGGATTGTGTTGAGGGAACAGAGAAAAAAGCTCATTTAGGAACGACATGAACATGCTGCGTAGGTAGCTGTTTATCAGGAAATATCTCCACTGAGATTAAGAAAAGCAGTGGCTTAATAAATTAAGTACTTCCTGGTATGGTTACTGTACTGGTAACTCCCCAAAAGAATCTGGATTGTGGTGAGGGAACAGAGAAAAAAGCTCATTTAGGACCTGCACTTACGAAGGGGGTAGGCAGCTGTATATCAGGGAGTAATCCTTCTCAGAATAAAAACAGCTGGAGCTTGTTAAGGTAATTACACAGGGGAAAAGATAATGTACTGGGAACTCCTCAGAAGAATCTGATTTGTGGTGAGGGGAGAGATATAAAAGCTCCTTTAGGAACGACATGAACATGCTGCGTAGGTAACTGTTTATCAGTAAATATCTCCACTGAGATTAAGAAAAGCAGTAGCTTAATAAATTAAGTACTTCCTGGTATGGTTACTGTACTGGTAACTCCCCAAAAGAATCTGGATTGTGGTGAGGGAACAGAGAATAAAGCTCATTTAGGACCTGCACTTACGAAGGGGGTAGGCAGCTGTATATCATGGAGTAATCCTTCTCAGAATAAAAACAGCTGGACCTTGTTAAGGTAATTACACAGGGGAAAGGATAATGTACTGGGAACTCCTCAGACGTATCTGATTTGTGGTGAGGGGAGAGAGATAAAAGCTCATTTAGGAACGACGTGAACATGCTGCGTAGGTAGCTGTTTATCAGTAAATATCTCCACTGAGATTAAGAAAAGCAGTAGCTTAATAAATTAAGTACTTCCTGGTATGGTTACTGTACTGGTAACTCCCCAAAAGAATCTGGATTGTGGTGAGGGAACAGAGAAAAAAGCTCATTTAGGACGTGCACTTACGAAGGGGGTAGGCAGCTGTATATCAGGGAGTAAACCTTCTGAGAATAAAAACAGCTGGAGCTTGTTAAGGTAATTACACAGGGGAAAGGATAATGTACTGGGAACTCCTCAGAAGAATCTGATTTGTGGTGAGGGGAGAGAGATAAAAGCTCATTTAGGAACGACATGAACATGCTGCGTAGGTAGCTGTTTATCAGTAAATATCTCCACTGAGATTAAGAAAAGCAGTAGCTTAATAAATTAAGTACTTCCTTGTATGGGTACTGTACTGGTAACTCCCCAAAAGAATCTGGATTATGGTGAGGGAACAGAGAAAAAAGCTCATTTAGGACCTGCACTTACGAAGGGGGTAGGCAGCTGTATATCAGGGAGTAAACCTTCTGAGAATAAAAACAGCTGTAGCTTGTTAAGGTAATTACACAGGGGAAAGGATAATGTACTGGGAACTCCTCAGAAGAATCTGATTTGTCGTGAGGGGAGAGAGATAAAACTTCATTTAGGAACGACATGAACATGCTGCGTAGGCAGCTGTTTATCAGGAAATATCTCCACTGAGATTAAGAAAAGCAGTAGCTTAATAAATTAAGTACTTCCTGGTATGGTTACTGTACTGGTAACTCCCCAAAAGAATCTGGATTGTGGTGAGGGAACAGAGAAAAAAGCTCATTTAGGAAATGCACTTTCGAAGGGGGTAGGCAGCTGTATATCAGGGAGTAAACCTTCTGAGAATAAAAACAGCTGGAGCTTCTTAAGGTAATTACACAGGGGAAAGGATAATGTACTGGGAACTCCTCAGAAGAATCTGATTTGTGGTGAGTGGAGAGAGATAAAAGCTCATTTAGGAACGACATGAACATGCTGCGAAGGTAGCTGTTTATCAGTAAATAAATCCACAGAGATTAAGAACAGCAGTAGCTTAATAAATTAAGTACTTCCTGGTATGGTTACTGTAGTGGTAACTCCCCAAAAGAGTCTGGATTGTGGTGAGGGAACAGAGTAAAAAGCTCATTTAGGACCTGCACTTATGAAGGGGGTAGGCAGCTGTATATCAGGGAGTAAACCTTCTGAGAATAAAAACAGCTGGAGCTTGTTAAGGTAATTACACAGGGGAAAGGATAATGTACTGGGAACTCCTGAGAAGAATCTGATTTGTGGTAAGGGGAGAGAGATAAAAGCTCATTTAGGAACGACATGAACATGCTGCGTAGGTAGCTGTTTATCAGTAAATATCTCCACTGAGATTAAGAAAAGCAGTAGCTTAATAAATTAAGTACTTCCTGGTATAGTTACTGTACTGGTAACTCCCCAAAAGAACCTGGATTGTGTTGAGGGAACATCGAAAAAAGCTCATTTAGGACCTGCACTTACGAAGGGGGTAGGCAGCTGTATATCAGGGAGTAAACCTTCTGAGAATAAAAACAGCTGGATTTTGTTAAGGTAATTACTCAGGGGAAAGGATAATGTACTGGGAACTCCTCAGAAGAATCTGATTTGTGGTGAGGGGAGAGAGATAAATGCTCATTGAGGAACGACATGAACATGCTGCATACGTAGCAGTTTATCAGTAAATATCTCCACTGAGATTAAGAAAAGCAGTAGCTTAATAAGTTAAGTACTGCCTGGTATGGATACTGTACTGGTAACTCCCCAAAAGAATCTGGATAGTGGTGAGGGAACAGAGAAAAAAGCTCATTTAGGAACGACATGAACATGCTGCCTAGGTAGCTGTTTATCAGTAAATATCTCCACTGAGATTAAGAAAAGCAGTAGCTTAATAAATTAAGTACTTCCTGGTATGGTTACTGTTCTGGTAACCCCCCAAAAGAATATGGATTGTGGTGAGGGAACAGAGAATAAAGCTCATTTAGGACCGGCGTCTTACGAAGGGGGTAGGCAGCTGTATATCAGTGAGTAAACCTTCTGAGAATAAAAACAGCTGGAGCTTCTTAAGGTAATTACACAGGGGAAAGGATAATGTACTGGAACTCCTCAGAAGAATCTGATTTGTGGTGAGGGGAGAGAGATAAAAGCTCATTTAGGAACGACATGAACATGCTGCGTAGGTAGCTGTTTATCAGTAAATATCTCCACTGAGATTAAGAAAAGCAGTAACTTAATAAATTAAGTACTTCCTGGTATGGTTACTGTACTGGTAACTCCCCAAAAGAATCTGGATTGTGGTGAGGGAACAGAGAAAAAAGCTCATTTAGGACCTGCACTTGCGAAGGGGGTAGGCAGTTGTATATGAGGGAGTAAACCTTCTGAGAATAAAAACAGCTGGAGCTTGTTAAGGTAATTACACAGGGGAAAGGATAATGTACTGGGAACTCCTCAGAATAATCTGATTTGTGATGAGGGGAGAGAGATAAAAGCTCATTTAAGAACGACATGAACATGCTGCGTATGTAGCTGTTTATCAGTAAATATCTCCACTGAGATTAAGAAAAGCAGTAGCTTAATAAATTAAGTACTTCCTGGTAAGGTTACTGTACTGGTAACTCCCCAAAAGAATCTGGATTGTGGCGAGGGAACAGAGAAAAAATCTCTTTTAGGACCTGCACTTACGAAGGAAGTAGGCAGCTGTATATCAGGGAGTATCGCTTCTGAGAATAAAAACAGCTGGAGCTTGTTAAGGTAATTACACAGGGGAAAGGATAATGTATTGAGAATTCGTCAGAAGAATCTGATTTGTGGTGAGGGGAGAGAGATAAAAGATCATTTAGGAACGAAATGAACATGCTGCATACGTAGCTGTTTATCAGTAAATATCTCCACTGAGATTAAGAAAAGCAGTAGCTTAATAAACTAAGTACTTCCTGGTATGGATACTCTACTGGTAACTCCCCAAAAGAATCTGGATTGTGGTGAGCGAACAGAGAAAAAAGCTCATTTAGGAACGACATGAACATGCTGCGTAGGTAGCTGTTTATCAGTAAATATCTCCACTGAGATTACGAAAAGCAGTAGCTTAAGAAATTAAGTACTTCCTGGTATGGTTACTGTACTGGTAACTCCCCAAAAGAATCTGGATTGTGGTGAGGGAACAGAGAAAAAAGCTCATTTAGGACCTGCACTTACGAAGGGGCTAGGCAGTTGTATATCAGGGAGTAAACTTCTGAGAAAAAAACAGCTGGAGCTTGTTAAGGTAATTACACAGGGGAAAGGATAATGTACTGGGAACTCCTCAGAAGAATCTGATTTGTGGTGAGGGGAGAGAGATAAAAGCTCATTTAGGAACGACATGAACATGCTGCGTAGGTAGCTGTTTATCAGTAAATATCTCCACTGAGATTAAGAAAAGCAGTAGCTTAATAAATTAAGTACTTCCTGGTATGGTTACTGTACTGGTAACTCCCCAAAAGAATCTGGATTGAGGTGAGGGAACAGAGAAAAAAGCTCATTTAGGTCCTTTATCAAAGATTATGTAGGCATAGTTCTGTGGGTTTAATTCTGGGTCTTCCATTCTTTTCCATTGGTCTTCAGGCCTGTTCCGGTGCCAATACCAAGCTGTTTTTATTACTATAGCTTTATAATACAGCTTGAAGTTGGGTATTGTAATTCCTCCAGCACTGTTCTTTCTGCGTAGGAGTGTTTTTGCTATTCTAGGTCTTTTATTGTTCCATATGAATTTCTGGATTGCTTCCTCTATTTCATTAAAGAATGGTGTTGGGATATTAATGGGTATTGCATTGAATTTGTAGATAGCCTTTGGCAATATTGCCATTTTGATTATATTAATCCTCCCAATCCAGGAGCATGGGAGGTTTTTCAATTTTCTTAGTTCTGACTTAATTTCATTTTTCAAGCTTTTAAAGTTCTCTTCAAAGAGGTCTTTCACTTCTTTGGTTAAGGTTATTCCTAGGTATTTTATGTTTTTGGGGGCTATTGCAAAAGGAGTTGCTTTCCTGATTTCAGCCTCGGTCTTCGGGTTGTTAGCATAGAGAAAGGCCGTTGACCAATGGAACAGAATTGAAGACCCAGAATTAAACCCACAGAACTATGCCTACTTAATCTTTGATAAAGGAGCTAAAACAATAGTATGGAAGAAAGATAGCCTCTTTAACAAGTGGTGCTGGCAAAACTGGCTCAACACATGCAACAAACTAAAACTAGATCCTTATATATCACCCTGCACCAAAATCAATTCCAAATGGATTAAAGACCTTGAAATCAAAACAGGCACCCTGAAGACACTAAAGGAAGGAGTAGGAGAAACACTTGGGCTCCTTGGCACAGGACAGAACTTCCTTAACAAAGACCCTGAAAGGCTACAAATCAAAGAAAGGTTGGACAAATGGAATTGCATCAAACTCCAGAGCTTCTGCACGGCAAAGGACATAGCTCTCAAGATAAACAGAAAGCCCACAGACTGGGAGAAAATCTTTACCGGACATTCAACAGACAAAGGCCTCATCTCTAAAATATATGGAGAACTAAAAAAATTATCTTCTTCCAAAACAAAACTGCAAAGAACCAATAGCCCCCTCATCAAGTGGGCTAAAGACTTACAAAGAAACTTCTCTGATGAGGAAATGAGAATGGCCAATAGACATATGAAAAAATGCTCTACATCACTGGCCATAAAGGAAATGCAAATCAAAACAACATTGAGATTCCATCTCACCCCAGCAAGAATGTCATATATCAAGAAAACTAATAATAACAATTGTTGGAGGGGATGTGGCCAAAAGGGAACCCTACTTCATTGTTGGTGGGAATGTAAACTGGTTCAGCCACTCTGGCAAGCAGTATGGAGATTCCTCAGAAGGCTCAATATAGAACTCCCCTATGACCCAGCAGCCCCACTGTTGGGTATCTATCCAAAAGCCCACAAACAAAATCACAGTAATGCCACCAGCACAACAATGTTCATCGCAGCACAATTTGTCATAGCGAGAAGCTGGAACCAACCCAGATGCCTCTCCATAGATGAATGGATCAGGAAAATGTGGTACATTTACACAATGGAATTTTATGCCTCTATCAGAAAGAATGACATTGTTCCATTTGTAAGGAAATGGAAGGACTTGGAAAAAATTATACTAAGTGAAGTGAGCCAGACCCAAAGAAACATGGACTCTATGGCCTCCCTTATTGGGAATAATTAGTACAGGTTTAGGCAAGCCATAGCAGAGCATCACAAGGCCCAATAGCTATACCCTTAGAAACACATAAGATGATGCTAAATGAAATGAACTCCATGATATGGAAACAAGTGATATATCACAGTTATAACTACTTTCAACGTCTTATGTGTATGTGTAGTTTCTATTATTGATGATGTTTTGTATCACCTTCCTATGTTTGCACCTACACTATCTCTGTAATCTTATCTGAGTATATTGGAAACCGTGTTTACTGGTATTGGAAGTAGGAAATTCAAAGGGAATACCAAATTCGAGAGACACAGGGTAAAAAAAGAGAAATAACTACAAAAGCAATACTTGCAAAACTGTTTGGTGTAAGTGAACTGAACAACTGGGAGGGGGAGGGAAAGGGGGAGAGGGAGGGGGGCATGAGGGACAAGGCAACAAACAGTACAAGAAATGTATCCAATGCCCAACGTATGATACTGTAACCTCTCTGTCCGTCAGTTTGATAATAAAAATTTGAGAAAAAAAAAAAAAAAAGCTCATTTAGGACCTGCACTTACGAAGGGGGTAGGCAGCTGTATATCAGGGAGTAAACCTTCTGAGAATAAAAACAGCTGGAGCTTGTTAAAGTAATTACATAGGGGAAAGGATAATGTACTGGGAACTCCTCAGAAGAATCTGAATTGTGGTGAGGGGAGAGAGATAAAAGCTCATTTAGGAACGACATGAACATGCTGCGTAGGTAGCTGTTTATCAGTAAATATCTCCACTGAGATTAAGAAAAGCAGTAGCTTAATAAATTAAGTAATTCCTGGTATGGTTACTGTACTGGTAACTCCCCAAAAGAATCTGGATTGTGGTGAGGGAACAGAGAAAAAAGCTCATTTAGGACCTGCACTTACGAAGGGGGTAGGCATCTGTATATCAGGGAGTAAACCTTCTGAGAATAAAAACAGCTGGAGCTTGTTAAGGTAATTACACAGGGGAAAGGATAATGTACTGGGACCTCCTCAGAAGAATCTGATTTGTGGTGAGGGGAGAGAGATAAAAGCTCATTTAGGAACGACATGAACATGCTGCGTAGGTAGCTGTTTATCAGTAAATATCTCCACTGAGATTAAGAAACGCAGTAGCTTCATAAATTAAGTACTTCCTGGTATGGTTACTGTACTGTTAACTCCACAAAAGAGTCTGGATTGTGGTGAGGGAACAGAGAAAAAAGCTCATTTAGGACCTGCACTTACGAAGGGGGTAGGCAGCTGTATATCAGGGAGTAAACCTTCTGAGAATATAAACAGCTGGAGCTTGTTAAGGTAATTACACAGGGGAAAGGATAATGTACTGGGAACTCCTCAGAAGAATCTGATTTGTCTTGAGGGGAGAGAGATAAAAGCTCATTTAGGAACGACATGAACATGCTGCGTAGGTAGCTGTTTATCAGTAAATATCTCCACTGAGATTAAGAAAAGCAGTAGCTTAATAAATTAAGTACTTCCTGGTATGGTTACTGTACTGGTAACTCCCCAAAAGAATCTGGATTGTGGTGAGGGAACAGAGAAAAAAGCTCATTTAGGACCTGCACTTACGAAGGGGGTAGGCAGCTGTATATCAGGGAGTAAACCTGCTGAGAATAAACACAGCTGGAGCTGGTTAAGGTAATTACACAGGGGAAAGGATAATGTACTGGGAACTCCTCAGAAGAATCTGATTTGTGGTGAGGGAGAGAGCTAAAAGCTCATTTAGGAACGACATGACCATGCTGCTTAGGTAGCTGTTTATCAGTAAATATCTCAACTGAGATTAAGAAAAGCAGTAGCTTAATAAATTAAGTACTTCCTGGTATGGTTACTGTACTGGTAACTCCCCAAAAGAATCTGGATTGTGATGAGGGAAGAGAGAAAAAAGCTCATTTAGGACCCTCACTTACGAAGGGGGTAGGCAGCTGTATATCAGGGAGTAAACCTTCTGAGAATAAAAACAGCTGGAGCTTCTTAAGGTAATTACACAGGGGAAAGGATAATGTACTCGGAACTCATCAGAAGAATCTGATTTGTGGTTTGGGGAGAGAGATACAAGCTCATTTAGGAACGACATGAACATGCTGCGTAGGTAGCTGTTTATCAGTAAATATCTCCACTGAGATTAAGAAAAGCAGTAGCTTAATAAATTAAGTACTTCCTGGTATGGTTACTGTACTGGTAACTCCCCAAAAGAATCTGGATTGTGGTGAGGGAACAGTGAAAAAAGCTCATTACGACCTGCACTTACGAAAGGGGTAGGCAGCAGTATATGAGGGAGTAAACCTTCTGAGAATAAAAACAGCTGGAGCTTGTTAAGGTAATTACACAGGGGAAAAGATAATGTACTGGGAATTCCTCAGAAGAATCTGATTTGTGGTGAGGGGAGAGAGATAAAAGCTCATTTAGGAACGACATGAACATGCTGCGTACATACCTGTTTATCAGTAAATATCTCCACTGAGATTAAGAAAAGCAGTAGCTTAATAAATTAAGTACTTCCTGGTATGGTTACTGTACTGATAACTCCCCAAAAGAATATGGATTGTGGTGAGGGAACAGAGAAAAGAGCTCATTTAGGACCTGCACTTACGAAGGGGGTAGGCAGCTGTATATCAGGGAGTAAACATTATGAGAATAAAAACAGCTGGAGCTTGTTGAGGTAATTACACAGGGGAAAGGATAATGTACTGGGAACTCCTCAGAAGAATCTGATTTGTGGTGAGGGGAGAGAGATAAAAGCTCATTTAGGAACGACATGAACATGCTGGGTACATAGCTGTTTTTCAGTAAATATCTCCACTGAGATTAAGAAAAGCAGTAGCTTAAGAAATTAAGTACTTCCTGGTATGGTTACTGTACTGGTAACTCCCCAAAAGAATCTGGATTGTGGTGAGGGAACAGAGAAAAAAGCTCATTTAGGACCTGCACTTACGAAGGGGGTAGGCAGCTGCATATCAGGGAGTATCGCTTCTGAGAATAAAAACAGCTGGAGCTTGTTAAGGTAATTACACAGGGGAAAGGATAATGTACTGGGAACTCCTCAGAAGAATCTGATTTGTGGTGAGGGGAGAGAGATAAAAGCTCATTTAGGAACGAAATGAACATGCTGCATACGTAGCTGTTTATCAGTAAATATTTCCCTGAGATTAAGAAAAGCAGTAGCTTAATAAATTAAGTACTTCCTGGTATGGATAATGTACTGGTAACTCCCCAAACGAATCTGGATTGTGGTGAGGGAACAGAGAAAAAAGCTCATTTAGGAACGACATGAACATGCTGCGTAGGTAGCTGTTTATCAGTAAATATCTCCACTGAGATTAAGAAAAGCAGTAGCTTAATAAATTAAGTACTTCCTGGTATGGTTACTGTACTGGTAACTCCCCAAAGAATCTGGATTGTGGTGAGGGAACAGAGAAAAAAGCTCATTTAGGACCTGCACTTACGAAGGGGGTAGGCAGCTGTGTATCAGGGAGTAAACATTCTGAGAATAAAAACAGCTGGAGCTTGTTAAGGTAATTACACAGGGGAAAGGATAATGTACTGGGAACTACTCAGAAGAATCTGATTTGTGGTGAGGGGAGAGAGATAAAAGCTCATTTAGGAACGACATGAACATGCTGCGTAGGTAGCTGTTTATCAGTAAATATCTCCACTGAGATTAAGAAAAGCAGTAGCTTAATAAATTAAGTACTTCCTGGTATGGTTACTGTACTGGTAACATCCAAAAGAATCCGGATTGTGGTGAGGGAACAGAGAAAAAAGCTCATTTAGGACCGGCACTTACGAAGGGGGTAGGCAGCTGTGTATCAGGGTGTAAACCTTCTGAGAATAAAAACAGCTGGAGCTTGTTAAGGTAATTACACAGGGGAAAGGATAATGTACTGGGAACTCCTCAGAAGAATCTGATTTGTGGTAAGGGGAGAGAGATAAAAGCTCATTTAGGAACGACATGAACGTGCTGCGTAGGTAGCTGTTTATCAGTAAATATCTCCACTGAGATTAAGACAAGCAGTAGCTTAATAAATTAAGTATTTCCTGGTATGGTTACTGTACTGGTAACTCCCCAAAAGAACCTGGATTGTGGTGAGGGAACAGAGAAAAAAGCTAATTTAGGACCTGCACTTACAAAGGGGGTAGGCAGCTGTATATCAGAGAGTAATCCTTCTGAGAATAAAAACAGCTGGAGCTTGTTAAGGTAATTACACAGGGGAAAGTATAATGTACTGGGAACTCCTCAGAAGAAACTAATTTGTGGTGTGGGGAGAGAGATAAAAGCTCATTTAGGAACGACCTGAACATGCTGCTTAGGTAGCTGTTTATCAGTAAATATCTCCACTGAGATTAAGAAAAGCAGTAGCTTAATAAATTAAGTACTTCCTGGTATGGTTACTGTACTGGTAACTCCCCAAAAGAATCTGGATTGTGGTGAGGGAACAGAGAAAAAAGCTCATTTAGGACCTGCACTTACTAAAGGTGTAGGCAGTTGTATATCAGGGAGTAAACCTTCTGAGAATAAAAACAGCTGGAGCTTGTTAAGGTAATTACACAGGGGAAAGGATAATGTACTGAGAACTCCTCAGAAGAATCTGATTTGTGGTGAGGGGAGAGAGATAAAAGCTCATTTAAGAACGACATGAACATGCTGCATACGTAGCTGTTCATCAGTAAATATCTCCACTGAGATTAAGAAAAGCAGTAGCTTAATAAATTAAGTACTTCCTGGTATGGATACTGTACTGGTACCTCCCAAAAAGAATCTGGATTGTGGTGAGGGAACAGAGAAAAAAGCTCATTTAGGAACGACATGAACATGCTGCGTAGGTAGCTGTTTATCAGTAAATATCTCCACTGAGATTAAGAAAAGCAGTAGCTTAATAAATTAAGTACTTCCTTGTATGGGTACTGTACTGGTAACTCCCCAAAAGAATCTGGATTACGGTGAGGGAACAGAGAAAAAAGCTCATTTAGGACCTGCACTTACGAAGGGGGTAGGCAGCTGTATATCAGGGAGTAAACCTTCTGAGAATAAAAACAGCTGGAGCTTGTTAAGGTAATTACACAGGGGAAAGGATAATCTACTGGGAACTCCGCAGAAGAATCTTATTTGTGGTGAGGGGAGAGAGATAAAACTTCATTTAGGAACGACATGAACATGCTGCGTAGGTAGCTGTTTATCAGGAAATATCTCCACTGAGATTAAGAAAAGCAGTAGCTTAATAAATTAAGTACTTCCTGGTATGGTTACTGTACTGGTAACTCCCCAAAAGAATCTGGATTGTGGTGAGGGAACAGAGAAAAAAGCTCATTTAGGAAATGCACTTTCGAAGGGGGTAGGCAGCTGTATATCAGGGAGTAAACCTTCTGAGAATAAAAACAGCTGGAGCTTGTTAAGGTAATTACACAGGGGAAAGGATAATGTACTGGGAACTCCTCAGAAGAATCTGATTTGTGGTGAATGGAGAGAGATAAAAGCTCATTTAGGAACGACATGAACATGCTGCGAAGGTAGCTGTTTATCAGTAAATAAATCCACAGAGATTAAGAACAGCAGTAGCTTAATAAATTAAGTACTTCCTGGTATGGTTACTGTAGTGGTAACTCCCCAAAAGAGTCTGGATTGTGGTGAGGGAACAGAGTAAAAAGCTCATTTAGGACCTGCACTTATGAAAGGGGTAGGCAGCTGTATATCAGGGAGTAAACCTTCTGAGAATAAAAACAGCTGGAGCTTGTTAAGGTAATTACACAGGGGAAAGGATAATGTACTGGGAACTCCTGAGAAGAATCTGATTTGTGGTAAGGGGAGAGAGATAAAAGCTCATTTAAGAACGACATGAACATGCTGCGTAGGTAGCTGTTTATCAGTAAATATCTCCACTGAGATTAAGAAAAGCAGTAGCTTAATAAATTAAGTACTTCCTGGTATAGTTACTGTACTGGTAACTCCCCAAAAGAACCTGGATTGTGTTGAGGGAACATCGAAAAAAGCTAATTTAGGACCTGCACTTACGAAGGGGGTAGGCAGCTGTATATCAGGGAGTAAACCTTCTGAGAATAAAAACAGCTGGAGTTTGTCAAGGTGATTACTCAGGGGAAAGGATAATGTACTGGGAACTCCTCAGAAGAATCTGATTTGTGGTGAGGGGAGAGAGATAAATGCTCATTGAGGAACGACATGAACATGCTGCATACGTAGCAGTTTATCAGTAAATATCTCCACTGAGATTAAGAAAAGCAGTAGCTTAATAAATTAAGTACTGCCTGGTATGGATACTGTACTGGTAACTCCCCAAAAGAATCTGGATAGTGGTGAGGGAACAGAGAAAAAAGCTCATTTAGGAACGACATGAACATGCTGCCTAGGTAGCTGTTTATCAGTAAATATCTCCACTGAGATTAAGAAAAGCAGTAGCTTAATAAATTAAGTACTTCCTGGTATGGTTACTGTTCTGGTAACCCCCCAAAAGAATATGGATTGTGGTGAGGGAACAGAGAATAAAGCTCATTTAGGACCGGCGTCTTACGAAGGGGGTAGGCAGCTGTATATCAGTGAGTAAACCTTCTGAGAATAAAAACAGCTGGAGCTTGTTAAGGTAATTACACAGGGGAAAGGATAATGTACTGGGACCTCCTCAGAAGAATCTGATTTGTGGTGAGGGGAGAGAGATAAAAGCTCATTTAGGAACGACATGAACATGCTGCGTAGGTAGCTGTTTATCAGTAAATATCTCCACTGAGATTAAGAAAAGCAGTAGCTTAATAAACTAAGTACTTCCTGGTATGGTTACTGTACTGGTAACTCCCCAAAAGAATCTGGATTGTGGTGAGGGAACAGTGAAAAAAGCTCATTACGACCTGCACTTACGAAAGGGGTAGGCAGCAGTATATGAGGGAGTAAACCTTCTGAGAATAAAAACAGCTGGAGCTTGTTAAGGTAATTACACAGGGGAAAAGATAATGTACTGGGAATTCCTCAGAATAATCTGATTTGTGGTGAGGGGAGAGAGATAAAAGCTCATTTAGGAACGACATGAACATGCTGCGTACATACCTGTTTATCAGTAAATATCTCCACTGAGATTAAGAAAAGCAGTAGCTTAGTAAATTAAGTACTTCCTGGTATGGTTACTGTACTGATAACTCCCCAAAAGAATATGGATTGTGGTGAGGGAACAGAGAAAAGAGCTCATTTAGGACCTGCACTTACGAAGGGGGTAGGCAGCTGTATATCAGGGAGTAAACATTATGAGAATAAAAACAGCTGGAGCTTGTTGAGGTAATTACACAGGGGAAAGGATAATGTACTGGGAACTCCTCAGAAGAATCTGATTTGTGGTGAGGGGAGAGAGATAAAAGCTCATTTAGGAACGAAATGAACATGCTGCATACGTAGCTGTTTATCAGTAAATATTTCCCTGAGATTAAGAAAAGCAGTAGCTTAATAAATTAAGTACTTCCTGGTATGGATAATGTACTGGTAACTCCCCAAACGAATCTGGATTGTGGTGAGGGAACAGAGAAAAAAGCTCATTTAGGAACGACATGAACATGCTGCGTAGGTAGCTGTTTATCAGTAAATATCTCCACTGAGATTAAGAAAAGCAGTAGCTTAATAAATTAAGTACTTCCTGGTATGGTTACTGTACTGGTAACTCCCCAAAGAATCTGGATTGTGGTGAGGGAACAGAGAAAAAAGCTCATTTAGGACCTGCACTTACGAAGGGGGTAGGCAGCTGTGTATCAGGGAGTAAACATTCTGAGAATAAAAACAGCTGGAGCTTGTTAAGGTAATTACACAGGGGAAAGGATAATGTACTGGGAACTACTCAGAAGAATCTGATTTGTGGTGAGGGGAGAGGGATAAAAGCTCATTTAGGAACGACATGAACATGCTGCGTAGGTAGCTGTTTATCAGTAAATATCTCCACTGAGATTAAGAAAAGCAGTAGCTTAATAAATTAAGTACTTCCTGGTATGGTTACTGTACTGGTAACATCCAAAAGAATCCGGATTGTGGTGAGGGAACAGAGAAAAAAGCTCATTTAGGACCGGCACTTACGAAGGGGGTAGGCAGCTGTGTATCAGGGTGTAAACCTTCTGAGAATAAAAACAGCTGGAGCTTGTTAAGGTAATTACACAGGGGAAAGGATAATGTACTGGGAACTCCTCAGAAGAATCTGATTTGTGGTAAGGGGAGAGAGATAAAAGCTCATTTAGGAACGACATGAACGTGCTGCGTAGGTAGCTGTTTATCAGTAAATATCTCCACTGAGATTAAGACAAGCAGTAGCTTAATAAATTAAGTATTTCCTGGTATGGTTACTGTACTGGTAACTCCCCAAAAGAACCTGGATTGTGGTGAGGGAACAGAGAAAAAAGCTAATTTAGGACCTGCACTTACAAAGGGGGTAGGCAGCTGTATATCAGAGAGTAATCCTTCTGAGAATAAAAACAGCTGGAGCTTGTTAAGGTAATTACACAGGGGAAAGTATAATGTACTGGGAACTCCTCAGAAGAAACTAATTTGTGGTGTGGGGAGAGAGATAAATGCTCATTTAGGAACGACCTGAACATGCTGCTTAGGTAGCTGTTTATCAGTAAATATCTCCACTGAGATTAAGAAAAGCAGTAGCTTAATAAATTAAGTACTTCCTGGTATGGTTACTGTACTGGTAACTCCCCAAAAGAATCTGGATTGTGGTGAGGGAACAGAGAAAAAAGCTCATTTAGGACCTGCACTTACTAAAGGTGTAGGCAGTTGTATATCAGGGAGTAAACCTTCTGAGAATAAAAACAGCTGGAGCTTGTTAAGGTAATTACACAGGGGAAAGGATAATGTACTGAGAACTCCTCAGAAGAATCTGATTTGTGGTGAGGGGAGAGAGATAAAAGCTCATTTAAGAACGACATGAACATGCTGCATACGTAGCTGTTCATCAGTAAATATCTCCACTGAGATTAAGAAAAGCAGTAGCTTAATAAATTAAGTACTTCCTGGTATGGATACTGTACTGGTACCTCCCAAAAAGAATCTGGATTGTGGTGAGGGAACAGAGAAAAAAGCTCATTTAGGAACGACATGAACATGCTGCGTAGGTAGCTGTTTATCAGTAAATATCTCCACTGAGATTAAGAAAAGCAGTAGCTTAATAAATTAAGTACTTCCTTGTATGGGTACTGTTCTGGTAACTCCCCAAAAGAATCTGGATTACGGTGAGGGAACAGAGAAAAAAGCTCATTTAGGACCTGCACTTACGAAGGGGGTAGGCAGCTGTATATCAGGGAGTAAACCTTCTGAGAATAAAAACAGCTGGAGCTTGTTAAGGTAATTACACAGGGGAAAGGATAATCTACTGGGAACTCCTCAGAAGCATCTTATTTGTGGTGAGGGGAGAGAGATAAAACTTCATTTAGGAACGACATGAACATGCTGCGTAGGTAGCTGTTTATCAGGAAATATCTCCACTGAGATTAAGAAAAGCAGTAGCTTAATAAATTAAGTACTTCCTGGTATGGTTACTGTACTGGTAACTCCCCAAAAGAATCTGGATTGTGGTGAGGGAACAGAGAAAAAAGCTCATTTAGGAACGACATGAACATGCTGCGAAGGTAGCTGTTTATCAGTAAATAAATCCACAGAGATTAAGAACAGCAGTAGCTTAATAAATTAAGTACTTCCTGGTATGGTTACTGTAGTGGTAACTCCCCAAAAGAGTCTGGATTGTGGTGAGGGAACAGAGTAAAAAGCTCATTTAGGACCTGCACTTATGAAGGGGGTAGGCAGCTGTATATCAGGGAGTAAACCTTCTGAGAATAAAAACAGCTGGAGCTTGTTAAGGTAATTACACAGGGGAAAGGATAATGTACTGGGAACTCCTGAGAAGAATCTGATTTGTGGTAAGGGGAGAGAGATAAAAGCTCATTTAGGAACGACATGAACATGCTGCGTAGGTAGCTGTTTATCAGTAAATATCTCCACTGAGATTAAGAAAAGCAGTAGATTAATAAATTAAGTACTTCCTGGTATAGTTACTGTACTGGTAACTCCCCAAAAGAACCTGGATTGTGTTGAGGGAACATCGAAAAAAGCTAATTTAGGACCTGCACTTACGAAGGGGGTAGGCAGCTGTATATCAGGGAGTAAACCTTCTGAGAATAAAAACAGCTGGAGTTTGTCAAGGTAATTACTCAGGGGAAAGGATAATGTACTGGGAACTCCTCAGAAGAATCTGATTTGTGGTGAGGGGAGAGAGATAAATGCTCATTGAGGAACGACATGAACATGCTGCATACGTAGCAGTTTATCAGTAAATATCTCCACTGAGATTAAGAAAAGCAGTAGCTTAATAAATTAAGTACTGCCTGGTATGGATACTGTACTGGTAACTCCCCAAAAGAATCTGGATAGTGGTGAGGGAACAGAGAAAAAAGCTCATTTAGGAACGACATGAACATGCTGCCTAGGTAGCTGTTTATCAGTAAATATCTCCACTGAGATTAAGAAAAGCAGTAGCTTAATAAATTAAGTACTTCCTGGTATGGTTACTGTTCTGGTAACCCCCCAAAAGAATATGGATTGTGGTGAGGGAACAGAGAATAAAGCTCATTTAGGACCGGCGTCTTACGAAGGGGGTAGGCAGCTGTATATCAGTGAGTAAACCTTCTGAGAATAAAAACAGCTGGAGCTTGTTAAGGTAATTACACAGGGGAAAGGATAATGTACTGGGACCTCCTCAGAAGAATCTGATTTGTGGTGAGGGGAGAGAGATAAAAGCTCATTTAGGAACGACATGAACATGCTGCGTAGGTAGCTGTTTATCAATAAATATCTCCACTGAGATTAAGAAAAGCAGTAGCTTAATAAACTAAGTACTTCCTGGTATGGATACTCTACTGGTAACTCCCCAAAAGTATCTGGATTGTGGTGAGGGAACAGAGAAAAAAGCTCATTTAGGAACGACATGAACATGCTGGTAGGTAGCTGTTTATCAATAAATATCTCCACTGAGATTAAGAAAAGCAGTAGCTTAATAAATTATGTACTTCCTGGTAAGGTAATGTACTGGTAACTCCCCAAAGAATCTGGATTGTGGCGAGGGAACAGAGAAAAAATCTCATTTAGGACGCATGACGAAGGAAGTAGGCAGCTGTATATCAGTAGTATCTCCACTGAGATAAAAACAGCTGGAGCTTGTTAAGTAATTACACTGGTAAAGGTTACTGTACTGGTAACTCCCCAAAGAATCTGGATTGTGGTGAGGGAACAGAGAAAAAGATCATTTAGGACGAAATGAACATGCTGCATACGTGGCTGTTATCAGTAAATATCTCCACTGAGAATAAAAAAGCTGGAGCTTGTTAAGGTAATTACACAGGTAAAGGATAATGTACTGGGAACTCCCCAGAAGAATCTGATTTGTGGTGAGCGGGAGAGAGATAAAAAGCTCATTTAGGAACGACATGAACATGCTGCGTAGGTAGCTGTTTATCAGTAAATATCTCCACTGAGATTAAGAAAAGCAGTAGCTTAATAAATTAAGTACTTCCTGGTATGGTTACTGTACTGGTAACTCCCCAAAAGAATCTGGATTGTGGTGAGGGAACAGAGAAAAAAGCTCATTTAGGACCTGCACATAAGAAGGGGGTAGGCAGCTGTATATCAGGGAGTAAACCTTCTGAGAATAAAAACAGCTGGAGCTTGTTAAGGTAATTACACAGGGGAAAGGATAATGTACTGGGAACTCCTCAGAAGAATCTGATTTGTGATGAGGGGAGAGAGATAAAAGCTCATTTAGGAACGACATGAACATGCAGCGTAGGTAGCTGTTTATCAGTAAATATCTCCACTGAGATTAAGAAAAGCAGTAGCTTAATAAATTAAGTACTTCCTGGTATGGTTACTGTACTGGTAACTCCCCAAAAGAATCTGGATTGTGGTGAGGGAACAGAGAAAAAGCTCATTTAGGACCTGCACTTACGAAGGGGGTAGGCAGCTGTATATCAGGGAGTAAACATTCTGAGAATAAAAACAGCTGGAGCTTGTTAAGGTAATTACACAGGGGAAAGGGTAATGTACTGGGAACTCCTCAGAAGAATCTGATTTGTGGTGAGGGAGAGAGATAAAAGCTCATTTAGGAACGACATGAACATGCTGCGTAGGTAGCTGTTTATCAGTAAATATCTCCACTGAGATTAAGAAAAGCAGTAGCTTAATAAATTAAGTACTTCCTGGTATGGTTACTGTACTGGTAACTCCCCAAAAGAATCTGGATTGTGGTGAGGGAACAGAGAAAAAAGCTCATTTAGGACCTGCACTTACGAAGGTAGGCAGTTGTATATCAGGGAGTAAACCTTCTGAGAATAAAAACAGCTGGAGCTTGTTAAGGTAATTACACAGGGGAAAGATAATGTACTGGAACTCCTCAGAAGAATCTGATTTGTGGTGAGGGAGAGAGATAAAAGCTCATTTAGGAACGACATGAACATGCTGCGTAGGTAGCTGTTTATCAGTAAATATCTCCACTGAGATTAAGAAAAGCAGTAGCTTAATAAATTAAGTACTTCCTAGGTATGGTACTGTACTGGTAAGTCCCCCAAAGAATCTGGATTGTGGTGAGGGAACAGAGAAAAAAGCTCATTTAGGAACGACATGAACATGCTGCGTAGGTAGCTGTTTATCAGTAAATATCTCCACTGAGATTAAGAAAAGCAGTAGCTTAATAAATAAGTACTTCCTAGTAGGGATGGTACTGGAACGTCCCCAAAAGAATCTGGATTGTGGTGAGGGAACAGAGAAAAAAGCTCATTTAGGACCTGCACTTACGAAGGGGGTAGGCAGCTGTATATCAGTAAATATCTGAGAATAAAAACAGCTGTAGCTTAATTTAAGGTAATTACACAGGGGAAAGGATAATCTACTGGGAACTCCTCAGAAGAATCTGATTTGTGGTGAGGGGAGAGAGATAAAAGCTCATTTAGGAACGACATGAACATGCTGCGTAGGTAGCTGTTTATCAGTAAATATCTCCACTGAGATTAAGAAAAGCAGTAGCTTAATAAATTAAGTACTTCCTGGTATGTTACTGTACTGGTAACTCCCCAAAAGAATCTGGATTGTGGTGAGGGAACAGAGAAAAAAGCTCATTTAGGAACCTGACATAAGAAGGGGGTAGGCAGCTGTTTATCAGGGAGTAAACCTTCTGAGATTAAGAAACAGTAGCTTAATAAATTAAGTACTTCCTGGTATGGATACTGTACTGGTAAATCCCCAAAAGAATCTGGATTGTGGTGAGGGAACAGAGATAAAAAGCTCATTTAGGACGACTTATGAAGGGGGTAGGCAGCTGTATATCAGTAAATATCTCCACTGAGAATAAGAAAAGCTGGAGCTTGTTAAGGTAATTACACAGGGGAAAGGATAATGTACTGGGAACTCCCAGAAGAATCTGATTTGTGGTGAGGGAACAGAGAAAAAGCTCATTTAGGAACGACATGAACATGCTGCGTAGGTAGCTGTTTATCAGTAAATATCTCCACTGAGATTAAGAAAAGCAGTAGCTTAATAAATTAAGTACTTCCTGGTATGGTTACTGTACTGGTAACTCCCCAAAAGAATCTGGATTGTGGTGAGGGAACAGAGAAAAAAGCTCATTTAGGACTGCACTACGAAGGGGGTAGGCAGCTGTATATCAGGGAGTAAACATTCTGAGAATAAAAACAGCTGGAGATTGTTAAGGTAATTACAGGGGAAAGGATAATGTACTGGGAACTCCTCAGAAGAATCTGATTTGTGGTGAGGAGAGAGATAAAAGCTCATTTAGGAACGACATGAACATGCTGCGTAGGTAGCTGTTTATCAGTAAATATCTCCACTGAGATTAAGAAAAGCAGTAGCTTAATAATTAAGTACTTCCTGGTATGGATACTGTACTGGTAACTCCCCAAAAGAATCTGGATTGTGGTGAGGGAACAGAGAAAAAAGCTCATTTAGGAACGACATGAACATGCTGTAGGTAGCTGTTTATCAGTAAATATCTCCACTGAGATTAAGAAAAGCAGTAGCTTAATAAATTAAGTACTTCCTGGGGATGGTACTGTACTGGTAACTCCCAAAAGAATCTGGATTGTGGTGAGGGAACAGAGATAAAAGCTCATTTAGGACGACATGAACATGCTGCGTAGGTAGCTGTTTATCAGTAAATATCTCCACTGAGATTAAAAAAGCAGTGGAGCTTGTTAAGGTAATTAAGTACTTCCTGGTATGGTAATGTACTGGTAACTCCTCAAAGAATCTGGATTGTGGTGAGGGAACAGAGAAAAAGCTCATTTAGGACCATGCACTTACGAAGGTAGCAGTTGTATATAAGGGAGTAAACCTTCTGAGAAAAAAACAGCTGGAGCTTGTTAAGGTAATTACACAGGGGAAAGGATAATGTACTGGTAACTCCTCAGAAGAATCTGATTTGTGGTGAGGGAGAGAGATAAAAGCTCATTTAGGAACGACATGAACATGTGCGTAGGTAGCTGTTTATCAGTAAATATCTCCACTGAGATTAAGAAAAGCAGTAGCTTAATAAATTAAGTACTTCCTAGGTATGGTTACTGTACTGGTAACTCCCCAAAAGAATCTGGATTGTGGTGAGGGAACAGAGAAAAAGCTCATTTAGGACCTTCACTTACGAAGGGGGTAGGCAGCTGTATATCAGTAGTATCTTCTGAGAATAAAAACAGCTGGAGCTAGTTAAGGTAATTACACAGGGGAAAGGATAATGTACTGGTAACTCAGAAGAATCTGATTTGTGGTGAGGGAGAGAGAGAAAAGCTCATTTAGGAACGACATGAACATGCTGCTAGTAGCTGTTTATCAGTAAATATCTCCACTGAGATAAGAAAAGCAGTAGCTTAATAAATTAAGTACTTCCTGGTATGGATACTGTACTGGTAACTCCCCAAAAGAATCTGGATTGTGGTGAGGGAACAGAGAAAAAGCTCATTTAGGAACGACATGAACATGCTGCGTAGGCAGCTGTTTATCAGTAAATATCTCCACTGAGATTAAGAAAAGCAGTAGCTTAATAAATAAGTACTTCCTGGTATGGATACTGTACTGGAACTCCCCAAAAGAATCTGGATTGTGGTGAGGGAACAGAGAAAAAAGCTCATTTAGGAACGACATGAACATGCTGCGTAGGTAGCTGTTTATCAGTAAATATCTCCACTGAGATTAAGAAAAGCAGTAGCTTAATTAAGTACTTCCTGGTATGGTACTGTACTGGTAACTCCCCAAAAGAATCTGGATTGTGGTGAGGGAACAGAGAAAAAAGCTCATTTAGGACCTGCACATGAAGGGGGTAGGCAGCTGTTATCAGTAAATATCTCTGAGAATAAAAACAGCTGGAGCTTGTTAAGTAATTACACAGGGGAAAGGATAATGTACTGGGAACTCCCAGAAGAATCTGATTTGTGATGAGGGGAGAGAGATAAAAGCTCATTTAGGACCTGAACACTTACGAATAGCAGCTGTTTATCAGTAAATATCTCCACTGAGATAAAAAAGCAGTAGCTTAATAAATTAAGTACTTCCTGGTATGGATGTACTGGTAACTCCCCAAAGAATCTGGATTGTGGTGAGGGAACAGAGAAAAAGCTCATTTAGGAACGACATGAACATGCTGCGTAGGTAGCTGTTTATCAGTAAATATCTCCACTGAGATTAAGAAAAGCAGTAGCTTATAAATTAAGTACTTCCTGGGGTACTGTACTGGGAACTCCCCAAAAGAATCTGGATTGTGGTGAGGGAACAGAGAAAAAGCTCATTTAGGAACGACATGAACATGCTGCGTAGGTAGCTGTTTATCAGTAAATATCTCCACTGAGATTAAGAAAAGCAGTAGCTTAATAAATTAAGTACTTCCTGGTATGGTACTGTACTGGTAACTCCCCAAAAGAATCTGGATTGTGGTGAGGGAACAGAGAAAAAAGCTCATTTAGGACCTGCACTTACGAAGGGGGTAGGCAGCTGTATATCAGGGAGTAAACTTCTGAGAATAAAAACAGCTGGAGCTTGTTAAGGTAATTACACAGGGGAAAGGATAATGTACTGGGAACTCCTCAGAAGAATCTGATTTGTGGTGAGGGAGAGAGATAAAAGCTCATTTAGGAACGACATGAACATGCTGCGTAGGTAGCTGTTTATCAGTAAATATCTCCACTGAGATTAAGAAAAGCAGTAGCTTAATAAATAAGTACTTCCTGGTATGGTTACTGTACTGGTAACTCCCCAAAGAATCTGGATTGTGGTGAGGGAACAGAGAAAAAGCTCATTTAGGAACGACATGAAGGGGGTAGGCAGCTGTATATCAGTAAATATCTCTGAGAATAAAAACAGCTGGAGTAGCTTAAGGTAATTAAGTACTGGGGAAAGGATAATGTACTGGAACTCCCCAGAAGAATCTGATTTGTGGTGAGGGGAGAGAGATAAAAGCTCATTTAGGAACGACATTCATACGTAGCAGCTGTTTATCAGTAAATATCTCCACTGAGATAAAAAAGCAGTAGCTTTTAAGTAATTAAGGTATGGATACTGTACTGGTAACTCCCCAAAAGAATCTGGATTGTGGTGAGGGAACAGAGAAAAAAGCTCATTTAGGAACGACATGAACATGCTGCGTAGGTAGCTGTTTATCAGTAAATATCTCCACTGAGATTAAGAAAAGCAGTAGCTTAATAAATTAAGTACTTCCTGGTATGGTTACTGTACTGGTAACTCCCCAAAAGAATCTGGATTGTGGTGAGGGAACAGAGAAAAAAGCTCATTTAGGACCGGCACTTACGAAGGGGGTAGGCAGCTGTATATCAGGGAGTAAACCTTCTGAGAATAAAAACAGCTGGAGCTTGTTAAGGTAATTACACAGGGGAAAGGTAATGTACTGGGAACTCCTCAGAAGAATCTGATTTGTGGTGAGGGAACAGAGAAAAAAGCTCATTTAGGAACGACATGAACATGCTGCGTAGGTAGCAGTTTTATCAGTAAATATCTCCACTGAGATTAAGAAAAGCAGTAGCTTAATAAATTAAGTACTTCCTAGTATGGTTACTGTACTGGTAACTCCCCAAAAGAATCTGGATTGTGGTGAGGGAACAGAGAAAAAAGCTCATTTAGGACCTGCACTTCGAAGGGGGTAGGCAGCTGTATATCAGGGAGTAAACCTTCTGAGAATAAAAACAGCTGGAGCTAGTTAAGGTAATTACACAGGGGAAAGGATAATGTACTGGGAACTCCTCAGAAGAATCTGATTTGTGGTGAGGGGAAGAGATAAAAGCTCATTTAGGAACGACATGAACATGCTGCGTACGTAGCTGTTTATCAGTAAATATCTCCACTGAGATTAAGAAAAGCAGTAGCTTAATAAATTAAGTACTTCCTGGTAAGGATACTCTACTGGTAACTCCCCAAAAGAATCTGGATTGTGGTGAGGGAACAGAGAAAAAAGCTCATTTAGGAACGACTGAACATGCTGCGTAGGTAGCTGTTTATCAGTAAATATCTCCACTGAGATTAAGAAAAGCAGTAGCTTAATAAATTAAGTACTTCCTGGTATGGATACTGTACTGGTAACTCCCCAAAAGAATCTGGATTGTGGTGAGGGAACAGAGAAAAAAGCTCATTTAGGACCTGCACTTACGAAGGGGGTAGGCAGCTGTATATCAGGGAGTAAATATTCTGAGAATAAAAACAGCTGGAGCTTGTTAAGGTAATTACACAGGGGAAAGGTAATGTACTGGGAACTCCTCAGAAGAATCTGATTTGTGGTGAGGGAGAGAGATAAAAGCTCATTTAGGAACGACATGAACATGCTGGTAGGTAGCTGTTTATCAGTAAATATCTCCACTGAGATTAAGAAAAGCAGTAGCTTAATAAATTAAGTACTTCCTGGTATGGTACTGTACTGGTAACTCCCCAAAAGAATCTGGATTGTGGTGAGGGAACAGAGAAAAAAGCTCATTTAGGAACGACATGAACATGCTTACGTAGGAGCAGTTTATCATAAATATCTCTGAGATTAAGAAAACAGTAGCTTAATAAATTAAGTACTTACACAGGTATGGATACTGTACTGGTAACTCCCCAAAAGAATCTGGATTGTGGTGAGGGGAGAGAGAAAAAGCTCATTTAGGAACGACATGAACATGGCGTAGGCAGCTGTTTATCAGTAAATATCTCCACTGAGAATAAAAAAGCAGTAGCTTAATAAATAAGTACTTACACAGGTATGGTTACTGTACTGGTAACTCCCAAAGAATCTGGATTGTGGTGAGGGAACAGAGAAAAAAAAGCTCATTTAGGACGACACTTACGAAGGGTAGGCAGCTGTATATCAGGGAGTAAATTCTGAGAATAAAAACAGCTGTAGCTTGTTAAGGTAATTACACAGGGGAAAGGATAATGTACTGGGAACTCCTCAGAAGAATCTGATTTGTGGTGAGGGAGAGAGAAAAAGCTCATTTAGGAACGACATGAACATGCTGCGTAGGTAGCTGTTTATCAGTAAATATCTCCACTGAGATTAAGAAAAGCAGTAGCTTATAAATTAAGTACTTCCTGGTATGGATACTGTACTGGTAACTCCCCAAAAGAATCTGGATTGTGGTGAGGGAACAGAGAAAAAAGCTCATTTAGGACCTGCACTTACGAAGGCGTAGGTAGCTGTTTATCAGTAAATATCTCCACTGAGAATAAAAAAGCTGGAGCTTGTTAAGGTAATTACACAGGGGATGGATAATGTACTGGTAACTCCCCAGAAGAATCTGATTGTGTGAGGGAGAGAGATAAAAGCTCATTTAGGAACCTGCACTTACGAAGGGGGTAGGCAGCTGTTTATCAGTAAATATCTCTGAGATTAAAAACAGTAGCTTGTAAATAAGTACTTCCAGGGGAAAGGATACTGTACTGGTAATTCCCAAAGAATCTGGATTGTGGTGAGGGAACAGAGAAAAAGCTCATTTAGGAACGACATGAACATGCTGCGTAGTAGCTGTTTATCAGTAAATATCTCCACTGAGATAAGAAAAGCAGTAGCTTAATAAATTAAGTACTTCCTGGTATGGATACTCTACTGGTAACTCCCCAAAGAATCTGGATTGTGGTGAGGAACAGAGAAAAAAGCTCATTTAGGAACGACATGAACATGCTGCGTACGTAGCTGTTTATCAGTAAATATCTCCACTGAGATAAGAAAAGCAGTAGCTTAATAAATTAAGTACTTCCTGGTATGGATACTGTACTGGTAACTCCCCAAAAGAATCTGGATTGTGGTGAGGAACAGAGAAAAAGCTCATTTAGGAACGACATGAACATGCTGGTAGGTAGCTGTTTATCAGGGAGTAAATTCTGAGATTAAGAAACAGTAGCTTAATAAATTAAGTACTTCCTGGGAAAGGTACTGTACTGGGAACTCCCAAAAGAATCTGGATTGTGGTGAGGGAGAGAAAAAAGCTCATTTAGGAACGACATGAACATGCTGCGTAGGTAGCTGTTTATCAGTAAATATCTCCACTGAGATTAAGAAAAGCAGTAGCTTAATAAATTAAGTACTTCCTGGTATGGTAATGTACTGGTAACTCCCCAAAAGAATCTGGATTGTGGTGAGGGAACAGAGAAAAAAGCTCATTTAGGACCTGCACTTACGAAGGGGCCAAGCAGTTGTATATAAGGGAGTAAACCTTCTGAGAAAAAAACAGCTGGAGCTTGTTAAGGTAATTACACAGGGGAAAGGATAATGTACTGGGAACTCCTCAGAAGAATCTGATTTGTGATGAGGGAACAGAGAAAAAGCTCATTTAGGAACGACATGAACATGTTGCGTAGGTAGCTGTTTATCAGTAAATATCTCCACTGAGATTAAGAAAAGCAGTAGCTTAATAAATTAAGTACTTCCTAGTATGGTTACTGTACTGGTAACTCCCCAAAAGAATCTGGATTGTGGTGAGGGAACAGAGAAAAAATCTCATTTAGGACCTGCACTTACGAAGGGGGTAGGCAGCTGTATATCAGGGAGTATCGCTTCTGAGAATAAAAACAGCTGGAGCTAGTTAAGGTAATTACACAGGGGAAAGGATAATGTACTGGAACTCAGAAGAATCTGATTTGTGGTGAGGGAGAGAGATAAAAGCTCATTTAGGAACGAAATGAACATGCTGCATAGGTAGCTGTTTATCAGTAAATATCTCCACTGAGATTAAGAAAAGCAGTAGCTTAATAAATTAAGTACTTCCTGGTATGGATACTCTACTGGTAACTCCCCAAAAGAATCTGGATTGTGGTGAGCGAACAGAGAAAAAAGCTCATTTAGGAACGACATGAACATGCTGCGTAGGTAGCAGTTTATCAGTAAATATCTCCACTGAGATTAAGAAAAGCAGTAGCTTAATAAATTAAGTACTTCCTGGTATGGTTACTGTACTGGAAATTCCCCAAAAGAATCTGGATTGTGGTGAGGGAACAGAGAAAAAAGCTCATTTAGGACCGGCACTTACGAAGGGGGTAGGCAGCTGTATATCAGGGAGTAAACCTTCTGAGAATAAGAACAGCTGGAGCTTGTTAAGGTAATTACACAGGGGAAAGGATAATGTACTGGGAACTCCTCAGAAGAATCTGATTTGTGGTGAGGGAACAGAGAAAAAAGCTCATTTAGGAACGACATGAACATGCTGCGTAGGTAGCTGTTTATCAGTAAATATCTCCACTGAGATTAAGAAAATCAGTAGCTTAATAAATTAAGTACTTCCTAGTATGGTTACTGTACTGGTAACTCCCCAAAAGAATCTGGATTGTGGTGAGGGAACAGAGAAAAAAGCTCATTTAGGACCTGCACTTACGAAGGGGGTAGGCAGCTGTATATCAGGGAGTAAACCTTCTGAGAATAAAAACAGCTGGTGCTAGTTAAGGTAATTACACAGGGGAAAGGATAAAGTACTGGGAACTCCTCAGAAGAATCAGATTTGTTGGTGAAGGGAGAGAGATAAAAGCTCATTTAGGAACGACATGAACATGCTGCGTAGGTAGCTGTTTATTAGTAAATATCTCCACTGAGATTAAGAAAAGCAGTAGCTTTATAAATTAAGTACTTCCTGGTGTGCATACTCTACTGGCAACTCCCCAAAAGAATCTGGATTGTGGTGAGGGAACAGAGAAAAAAGCTCATTTAGGAACGACTTGAACATGCTGCGTAGGTAGCTGTTTATCAGTAAATATCTCCACTGAGATTAAGAAAAGCAGTAGCTTATAAATTAAGTACTTCCTGGTATGGATACTGTACTGGTAACTCCCCAAAAGAATCTGGATTGTGTTGAGGGAACAGAGAAAAAAGCTCATTTAGGACCTGCACTTACGAAGGGGGTAGGCAGCTGTATGTCAGGGAGTAAAACTTCTGAGAATAAAAACAGCTGGAGCTTGTTAAGGTAATTACACAGGGGAAAGGATAATGTACTGGGAATTCCTCAGAAGAATCTGATTTGTGGTGAGGGGAGAGAGATAAAAGCTCATTTAGGAACGACATGATCATGCTGCATACGTAGCTGTTTATCAGTAAATATCTCCACTGAGATTAAGGAAAGCAGTAGCTTAATAAATTAAGTACTTCCTGGTATGGATACTTTATTGGTAACTCCCCAAAAGAACCAGGATTGTGGTGAGGGAACAGAGAAAAAAGCTCATTTAGGAACGACATGAACATGCTGCGTACGTAGCTGTTTATCAGTAAATATCTCCACTGAGATTAAGAAAAGCAGTAGCTTAATAAATTAAGTACTTTCTGGTATGGTTACTCTACTGGTAACTCCCCAAAAGAATCTGGATTGTGGTGAGAGAACAGAGAAAAAATCTCATTTAGGACCTTCACTTACGAAGGGGTTAGGCAGCTGTATATCAGGGAGTAAACCTTCTGAGAATAAAAACAGCTTGAGCTTGTTAAGGTAATTACACAGAGGAAAGGATAATGTACTGGGAACTCCTCAGAAGAATCTGATTTGTGGTGAGGGTAGAGAGGTAAAAGCTCATTTAGGAACGACATGAACATGCTGCGTAGGTAGCTGTTTATCAGTAAATATCTCCACTGAGATTAAGAAAATCAGTAGCTTAATAAATTAAGTACTTCCTGGTATGGTTACTGTACTGGTAACTCCCCAAAAGAATCTGGATTGTGGTGAGGGAACAGAGAAAAAAGCTCATTTAGGACCTGCACTTATGAAGGGGGTAGGCAGTTGTAAATCAGGGAGTATCGCTTCTGAGAATAAAAACAGCTGGAGCTTCTTAAGGTAATTACACAGGGGAAAGGATAATGTACTGAGAATTCGTCAGAAGAATCTGATTTGTGGTGAGGGGAGAGAGATAAAAGCTCATTTAGGAACGGAATGAACATGCTGCATACGTAGCTGTTTATCAGTAAATATCTCCACTGAGATTAAGAAAAGCAGTAGCTTAATAAATTAAGTACTTCCTGGTATGGATACTCTACTGGTAACTACCCAAAAGAATCTGGATTGTGGTGAGGGAACAGAGAAAAAAGCTCATTTAGGAACGACATGAACATGCTGAGTAGTTAGCTGTTTATCAGTAAATATCTCCACTGAGATTAAGAAAAGCAGTAGCTTAATAAATTAAGTACTTCCTGGTATGGTTACTGTTCCGGTTAACTCCCCAAAAGTATCTGGATTGTGGTGAGGGAACAGAGAAAAAAGCTCATTTAGGACCTGCAACTACGAAAGGGTAGGCAGCTGTATATCAGGGAGTAACCTTCTGAGAATAAAAACAGCTGGAGGTGTTAAGGTAATTACACAGGGGAAAGGATAATGTACTGGGAACTCCACAGAATAATCTGATTTGTCGTGAGGGTAGAGAGATAATAGCTCCTTTAGGAACGACATGAACATGCTGGGTAGGTAGCTGTTTATCAGTAGAAATCTCCACTGAGATTAAGAAAAGCAGTAGCTTAATAAATTAAGTACTTCCTGGTATGGATACTCTACTGGTAACTCCCCAAAAGAATCTGGATTGTGGTGAGCGAACAGAGAAAAAAGCTCATTTAGGAACGACATGAACATGCTGCGTAGGTAGCTGTTTATCAGTAAATATCTCCACTGAGATTAAGAAAAGCAGTAGCTTAATAAATTAAGTACTTCCTGGTATGGTTACTGTACTGGAAATTCCCCAAAAGAATCTGGATTGTGGTGAGGGAACAGAGAAAAAAGCTCATTTAGGACCGGCACTTACGAAGGGGGTAGGCAGCTGTATATCAGGGAGTAAACCTTCTGAGAATAAGAACAGCTGGAGCTTGTTAAGGTAATTACACAGGGGAAAGGATAATGTACTGGGAACTCCTCAGAAGAATCTGATTTGTGGTGAGGGAACAGAGAAAAAAGCTCATTTAGGAACGACATGAACATGCTGCGTAGGTAGCTGTTTATCAGTAAATATCTCCACTGAGATTAAGAAAATCAGTAGCTTAATAAATTAAGTACTTCCTAGTATGGTTACTGTACTGGTAACTCCCCAAAAGAATCTGGATTGTGGTGAGGGAACAGAGAAAAAAGCTCATTTAGGACCTGCACTTACGAAGGGGGTAGGCAGCTGTATATCAGGGAGTAAACCTTCTGAGAATAAAAACAGCTGGTGCTAGTTAAGGTAATTACACAGGGGAAAGGATAAAGTACTGGGAACTCCTCAGAAGAATCAGATTTGTTGGTGAAGGGAGAGAGATAAAAGCTCATTTAGGAACGACATGAACATGCTGCGTAGGTAGCTGTTTATTAGTAAATATCTCCACTGAGATTAAGAAAAGCAGTAGCTTTATAAATTAAGTACTTCCTGGTGTGCATACTCTACTGGCAACTCCCCAAAAGAATCTGGATTGTGGTGAGGGAACAGAGAAAAAAGCTCATTTAGGAACGACTTGAACATGCTGCGTAGGTAGCTGTTTATCAGTAAATATCTCCACTGAGATTAAGAAAAGCAGTAGCTTATAAATTAAGTACTTCCTGGTATGGATACTGTACTGGTAACTCCCCAAAAGAATCTGGATTGTGTTGAGGGAACAGAGAAAAAAGCTCATTTAGGACCTGCACTTACGAAGGGGGTAGGCAGCTGTATGTCAGGGAGTAAAACTTCTGAGAATAAAAACAGCTGGAGCTTGTTAAGGTAATTACACAGGGGAAAGGATAATGTACTGGGAATTCCTCAGAAGAATCTGATTTGTGGTGAGGGGAGAGAGATAAAAGCTCATTTAGGAACGACATGATCATGCTGCATACGTAGCTGTTTATCAGTAAATATCTCCACTGAGATTAAGGAAAGCAGTAGCTTAATAAATTAAGTACTTCCTGGTATGGATACTTTATTGGTAACTCCCCAAAAGAACCAGGATTGTGGTGAGGGAACAGAGAAAAAAGCTCATTTAGGAACGACATGAACATGCTGCGTACGTAGCTGTTTATCAGTAAATATCTCCACTGAGATTAAGAAAAGCAGTAGCTTAATAAATTAAGTACTTTCTGGTATGGTTACTCTACTGGTAACTCCCCAAAAGAATCTGGATTGTGGTGAGAGAACAGAGAAAAAATCTCATTTAGGACCTTCACTTACGAAGGGGTTAGGCAGCTGTATATCAGGGAGTAAACCTTCTGAGAATAAAAACAGCTTGAGCTTGTTAAGGTAATTACACAGAGGAAAGGATAATGTACTGGGAACTCCTCAGAAGAATCTGATTTGTGGTGAGGGTAGAGAGGTAAAAGCTCATTTAGGAACGACATGAACATGCTGCGTAGGTAGCTGTTTATCAGTAAATATCTCCACTGAGATTAAGAAAATCAGTAGCTTAATAAATTAAGTACTTCCTGGTATGGTTACTGTACTGGTAACTCCCCAAAAGAATCTGGATTGTGGTGAGGGAACAGAGAAAAAAGCTCATTTAGGACCTGCACTTATGAAGGGGGTAGGCAGTTGTAAATCAGGGAGTATCGCTTCTGAGAATAAAAACAGCTGGAGCTTCTTAAGGTAATTACACAGGGGAAAGGATAATGTACTGAGAATTCGTCAGAAGAATCTGATTTGTGGTGAGGGGAGAGAGATAAAAGCTCATTTAGGAACGGAATGAACATGCTGCATACGTAGCTGTTTATCAGTAAATATCTCCACTGAGATTAAGAAAAGCAGTAGCTTAATAAATTAAGTACTTCCTGGTATGGATACTCTACTGGTAACTACCCAAAAGAATCTGGATTGTGGTGAGGGAACAGAGAAAAAAGCTCATTTAGGAACGACATGAACATGCTGAGTAGTTAGCTGTTTATCAGTAAATATCTCCACTGAGATTAAGAAAAGCAGTAGCTTAATAAATTAAGTACTTCCTGGTATGGTTACTGTTCCGGTTAACTCCCCAAAAGTATCTGGATTGTGGTGAGGGAACAGAGAAAAAAGCTCATTTAGGACCTGCAACTACGAAAGGGTAGGCAGCTGTATATCAGGGAGTAAACCTTCTGAGAATAAAAACAGCTGGAGGTGTTAAGGTAATTACACAGGGGAAAGGATAATGTACTGGGAACTCCACAGAATAATCTGATTTGTCGTGAGGGTAGAGAGATAATAGCTCCTTTAGGAACGACATGAACATGCTGGGTAGGTAGCTGTTTATCAGTAGAAATCTCCACTGAGATTAAGAAAAGCAGTAGCTTAATAAATTAAGTACTTCCTGGGATGGATACTCTACTGGTAACTCCCCAAAAGAATCTGGATTGTGGTGAGCGAACAGAGAAAAAAGCTCATTTAGGAACGACATGAACATGCTGCGTAGGTAGCTGTTTATCAGTAAATATCTCCACTGAGATTAAGAAAAGCAGTAGCTTAATAAATTAAGTACTTCCTGGTATGGTTACTGTACTGGAAATTCCCCAAAAGAATCTGGATTGTGGTGAGGGAACAGAGAAAAAAGCTCATTTAGGACCGGCACTTACGAAGGGGGTAGGCAGCTGTATATCAGGGAGTAAACCTTCTGAGAATAAGAACAGCTGGAGCTTGTTAAGGTAATTACACAGGGGAAAGGATAATGTACTGGGAACTCCTCAGAAGAATCTGATTTGTGGTGAGGGAACAGAGAAAAAAGCTCATTTAGGAACGACATGAACATGCTGCGTAGGTAGCTGTTTATCAGTAAATATCTCCACTGAGATTAAGAAAATCAGTAGCTTAATAAATTAAGTACTTCCTAGTATGGTTACTGTACTGGTAACTCCCCAAAAGAATCTGGATTGTGGTGAGGGAACAGAGAAAAAAGCTCATTTAGGACCTGCACTTACGAAGGGGGTAGGCAGCTGTATATCAGGGAGTAAACCTTCTGAGAATAAAAACAGCTGGTGCTAGTTAAGGTAATTACACAGGGGAAAGGATAAAGTACTGGGAACTCCTCAGAAGAATCAGATTTGTTGGTGAAGGGAGAGAGATAAAAGCTCATTTAGGAACGACATGAACATGCTGCGTAGGTAGCTGTTTATTAGTAAATATCTCCACTGAGATTAAGAAAAGCAGTAGCTTTATAAATTAAGTACTTCCTGGTGTGCATACTCTACTGGCAACTCCCCAAAAGAATCTGGATTGTGGTGAGGGAACAGAGAAAAAAGCTCATTTAGGAACGACTTGAACATGCTGCGTAGGTAGCTGTTTATCAGTAAATATCTCCACTGAGATTAAGAAAAGCAGTAGCTTATAAATTAAGTACTTCCTGGTATGGATACTGTACTGGTAACTCCCCAAAAGAATCTGGATTGTGTTGAGGGAACAGAGAAAAAAGCTCATTTAGGACCTGCACTTACGAAGGGGGTAGGCAGCTGTATGTCAGGGAGTAAAACTTCTGAGAATAAAAACAGCTGGAGCTTGTTAAGGTAATTACACAGGGGAAAGGATAATGTACTGGGAATTCCTCAGAAGAATCTGATTTGTGGTGAGGGGAGAGAGATAAAAGCTCATTTAGGAACGACATGATCATGCTGCATACGTAGCTGTTTATCAGTAAATATCTCCACTGAGATTAAGGAAAGCAGTAGCTTAATAAATTAAGTACTTCCTGGTATGGATACTTTATTGGTAACTCCCCAAAAGAACCAGGATTGTGGTGAGGGAACAGAGAAAAAAGCTCATTTAGGAACGACATGAACATGCTGCGTACGTAGCTGTTTATCAGTAAATATCTCCACTGAGATTAAGAAAAGCAGTAGCTTAATAAATTAAGTACTTTCTGGTATGGTTACTCTACTGGTAACTCCCCAAAAGAATCTGGATTGTGGTGAGAGAACAGAGAAAAAATCTCATTTAGGACCTTCACTTACGAAGGGGTTAGGCAGCTGTATATCAGGGAGTAAACCTTCTGAGAATAAAAACAGCTTGAGCTTGTTAAGGTAATTACACAGAGGAAAGGATAATGTACTGGGAACTCCTCAGAAGAATCTGATTTGTGGTGAGGGTAGAGAGGTAAAAGCTCATTTAGGAACGACATGAACATGCTGCGTAGGTAGCTGTTTATCAGTAAATATCTCCACTGAGATTAAGAAAATCAGTAGCTTAATAAATTAAGTACTTCCTGGTATGGTTACTGTACTGGTAACTCCCCAAAAGAATCTGGATTGTGGTGAGGGAACAGAGAAAAAAGCTCATTTAGGACCTGCACTTATGAAGGGGGTAGGCAGTTGTAAATCAGGGAGTATCGCTTCTGAGAATAAAAACAGCTGGAGCTTCTTAAGGTAATTACACAGGGGAAAGGATAATGTACTGAGAATTCGTCAGAAGAATCTGATTTGTGGTGAGGGGAGAGAGATAAAAGCTCATTTAGGAACGGAATGAACATGCTGCATACGTAGCTGTTTATCAGTAAATATCTCCACTGAGATTAAGAAAAGCAGTAGCTTAATAAATTAAGTACTTCCTGGTATGGATACTCTACTGGTAACTACCCAAAAGAATCTGGATTGTGGTGAGGGAACAGAGAAAAAAGCTCATTTAGGAACGACATGAACATGCTGAGTAGTTAGCTGTTTATCAGTAAATATCTCCACTGAGATTAAGAAAAGCAGTAGCTTAATAAATTAAGTACTTCCTGGTATGGTTACTGTTCCGGTTAACTCCCCAAAAGTATCTGGATTGTGGTGAGGGAACAGAGAAAAAAGCTCATTTAGGACCTGCAACTACGAAAGGGTAGGCAGCTGTATATCAGGGAGTAAACCTTCTGAGAATAAAAACAGCTGGAGGTGTTAAGGTAATTACACAGGGGAAAGGATAATGTACTGGGAACTCCACAGAATAATCTGATTTGTCGTGAGGGTAGAGAGATAATAGCTCCTTTAGGAACGACATGAACATGCTGGGTAGGTAGCTGTTTATCAGTAGAAATCTCCACTGAGATTAAGAAAAGCAGTAGCTTAATAAATTAAGTACTTCCTGGTATGGATACTCTACTGGTAACTCCCCAAAAGAATCTGGATTGTGGTGAGCGAACAGAGAAAAAAGCTCATTTAGGAACGACATGAACATGCTGCGTAGGTAGCTGTTTATCAGTAAATATCTCCACTGAGATTAAGAAAAGCAGTAGCTTAATAAATTAAGTACTTCCTGGTATGGTTACTGTACTGGAAATTCCCCAAAAGAATCTGGATTGTGGTGAGGGAACAGAGAAAAAAGCTCATTTAGGACCGGCACTTACGAAGGGGGTAGGCAGCTGTATATCAGGGAGTAAACCTTCTGAGAATAAGAACAGCTGGAGCTTGTTAAGGTAATTACACAGGGGAAAGGATAATGTACTGGGAACTCCTCAGAAGAATCTGATTTGTGGTGAGGGAACAGAGAAAAAAGCTCATTTAGGAACGACATGAACATGCTGCGTAGGTAGCTGTTTATCAGTAAATATCTCCACTGAGATTAAGAAAATCAGTAGCTTAATAAATTAAGTACTTCCTAGTATGGTTACTGTACTGGTAACTCCCCAAAAGAATCTGGATTGTGGTGAGGGAACAGAGAAAAAAGCTCATTTAGGACCTGCACTTACGAAGGGGGTAGGCAGCTGTATATCAGGGAGTAAACCTTCTGAGAATAAAAACAGCTGGTGCTAGTTAAGGTAATTACACAGGGGAAAGGATAAAGTACTGGGAACTCCTCAGAAGAATCAGATTTGTTGGTGAAGGGAGAGAGATAAAAGCTCATTTAGGAACGACATGAACATGCTGCGTAGGTAGCTGTTTATTAGTAAATATCTCCACTGAGATTAAGAAAAGCAGTAGCTTTATAAATTAAGTACTTCCTGGTGTGCATACTCTACTGGCAACTCCCCAAAAGAATCTGGATTGTGGTGAGGGAACAGAGAAAAAAGCTCATTTAGGAACGACTTGAACATGCTGCGTAGGTAGCTGTTTATCAGTAAATATCTCCACTGAGATTAAGAAAAGCAGTAGCTTATAAATTAAGTACTTCCTGGTATGGATACTGTACTGGTAACTCCCCAAAAGAATCTGGATTGT
>NW_025957352.1:0-59295 GCF_023159225.1 Perognathus longimembris pacificus | reverse complement strand
TGCCTACCCCCTTCATAAGTGCCGGTCCTAAATGAGCTTTTTTCTCTGTTCCCTCGCTACAATCCAGATTCTTTTGGGGAGTTACCAGTACAGTAACCATAACATGAAGTACTTAATTTATTAAGCTAGTGCTTTTCTTAATCTCAGTGGAGATATTTACTGATAAACAGCTACCTATGCAGCATGTTCATGTCGTTCCTAAATGAGCTTTTATCTCTCCCCTCACCACAAATCAGATTCTTCTGAGGAGTTCCCAGTACATTATCCTTTCCCCTGTGTAATTACCTTAACAAACTCCAGCTGTTTTTATTCTCAGAAGGTACTCCCTGATATACACGTGCCTACCCTCTTCGTAATTGCAGGTCCTAAATGAGCTTTTTTCTCTGTTCCCTCAACACAATCCAGATTCTTTTGGGGAGTTACCAGTACAGTAAGCATACCAGGAAGTACTTAATTTATTAAGCTACTGCTTTTCTTAATCTCAGTGGAGATATTTACTGATAAACAGCTACCTACGCAGCATGTTCATGTCGTTCCTAAATGAGCTTTTATCTCTCTCCCCTCACCACAAATCAGATTCTTCTGAGGAGTTCCAGTACATTATCTTTTCCCCTGTGTAATTACCTTAACAAGCTCCAGCTGTTTTTATTCTCAGAAGGTTTACTCCATGAAAAAAAACTGCCTACCCCCTTCGTAAGTGCCGGTCCTAAATGAGCTTTTTTCTCTGTTCCCTCACCACAATCCAGATTCTTTTGGGGAGTTACCAGTACAGTATCCATACCAGGAAGTACTTAATTTATTAAGCTACTGCTTTTCTTAATCTCAGTGGAGATATTTACTGATAAACATCTACCTACGCAGCATGTCATCTCGTTCCTAAATGAGCTTTTATCTCTCTCCCCTCACCACAAATCAGATTCTTCTGAGGAGTTCCCAGTACATTATCCTTTCCCCTGTGTAATTACCTTAACAAGCTCCAGCTGTATTTATTCTCAGAAGGTTTACTCCCTGATATACAGCTGCCTACCCGCTTCGTAAGTGCAGTCCTAAATGAGCTTTTTCTTTCTCAGTCACCACAATCCAGATTCTTTTGGGGAGTTACCAGTACAGTAACAATACCAAGAAGTACTTAATTTATTAAGCTCAGCTGTTTTCTTAATCTCAGTGGAGATATTTACTGATAAACAGCTACCTACGTAGCATGTTCATGTCGTTCCTAAATGAGCTTTTTTCTCTGTTCCTTCACCACAATCCAGATTGTTTTGGGGAGTTACCAGTCCAGTATCCATACCAGGAAGTACTTAATTTATTAAGCTACTGCTTTTCTTAATCTCAGTGGAGATATTTACTGATAAACAGCTACGTATGCAGCATGTTCATGTCGTTCCTAAATGAGCTTTTATCTCTCTCCCCTCACCACAAATCAGATTCTTGTGAGTAGTTCCCAGTACAATATCCTTTCCCCTGTGTAATTACCTTAACAAGTTCCAGCTGTTTTTATTCTCAGAAGGTTTACTCCCTGATATACAGCTGCCTACCCCCTTCGTAAGTGCAGGTCCTAAATGAGATTTTTTCTCTGTTCCCTCACCACAATCCAGATTCTTTAGGGGAGTTACCAGTAGAGTAACGATTCCAGGAAGTACTTAATTTATTAAGCTACTGCTTTTCTTAATCTCAGTGGAGATATTTACTGATAAAGAGCTACCTACGCAGCATCTTCATGTCGTTCCTAAATGAGCTTTTATCTCTCTCCCCTCACCACAAATCAGATTCTTTTGAGGAGTTCCCAGTACATTATGCTTTCCCTTGTGTAATTACCTTAACAAGCTCGAGCTGTTTTTATTCTCAGAAGGTTTACTTCCTGATATACTGCTGCCTATCCCCTTCGTAAGTGCAGGTCCTATATGAGCTTTATTCTCTGTTCCCTCACCACAATCCAGATTCATTTGGGGAGTTACCAGTACTGTAACCATACCAGGAAGTACTTAGTTTCTTAAGCTACTGCTTTTCTTAATCTCAGTGGAGATATTTACGGATAAACAGCTACGTAAGCAGCATGTTCATGTTGTTCCTAAATGAGCTTTTATCTCTCTCCCCTCACCACAAATCATATTCTTCTGAGGAGTTCCCAGTACATTATCCTTTCCCCTGTGTAATTACCTTAACAAGCTCCAGCTTTTTTTATTGCAGAAGGTTTACTCCCTGATATACAGCTGCCTACCCCCTTCGTAAGTGCAGGTCCTAAATGAGCTTTTTTCTCTGTTCCCTCACCACAATCCAGATTCTTTTGGGGAGTTACCAGTACAGTAACCATACCAGGAAGTACTTAATTTATTAAGTTACTGCTTTTCTTAATCTCAGTGGAGATATTTACTGATAAACAGCTACCTACGCAGCATGTTCATGTCGTTCCTAAATGAGCTTTGATCTCTCTCCCCTCACCACAAATCAGATTATTCTGAGGAGTTCCCAGTACATTATCCATTTCCCCTGTGTAATTACCTTAACAAGCTTCAGCTGTTTTTATTCTCAGAAGGTTTACTCCCTGATATACTGCTGCCTACCCCCTTCGTAAGTGCAGGTCCTAAATGAGCTTTTTCTCTGTTCCCTCACAACAATCCAGATCTTTTGGGGAATTACCAGTACAGAAACCATTCCAGGAAGTACTTAATTTATTAAGCTACTGCTTTTCTTAATCTCAGTGGAGATATTTACTGATAAACAGCTACCTAAGCAGCATGTTCATGTCGTTCTTAAATGAGCTTTTATCTCTCTCCCCTCACCACAAATCAGATTCTTCTGAGGAGTTGCCAGTACATTATCCTTTCTCCTGTGTAATTAACTTATCAAGCTCCAGCTGTTTTTATTCTCAGAAGGTTTACTCCCTGATATACAGCTGCATACCCCCTTCGTAAGTGCAGGTCCTAAATGAGCTTTTTTCTCTGTTCCCTCAATACAATCCAGATTCTTTAGGGGAGTTACCAGTAGAGTAACCATTCCAGGAAGTACTTAATTTATTAAGCTACTGCTTTTTAATCTCAGTGGAGATATTTACTGATAAACAGCTACCTACGCAGCATGTTCATGTCATTCCTAAATGAGCTTTTTCTCTGTTCCCTCACCACAATCCAGATTCTTTTGGGGAGTTACCAGTGCAGTAACCATACTAGGAAGTACTTAATTCATTAAGCTACTGCTTTTCTTAATCTCAGTGGAGATATTTACTGATAAACAGCTACCTACGCAGCATGTTCATGTCGTTCCTAAATGAGCTTCTATGTCTCTCCCCTCACCACAAATCAGATTCTTCTGAGGAGTTCCCAGTTCATTATCCTTTCCCCTGTGTAATTACCTTAACCAGCTCTAGCTGTTTTTATTCTCAGAAGGTTTACTCCCTGATATACAGCTGCCTACCCCCTTCGTAAGTGCAGGTCCTAAATGAGCTTTTTTCTCTGTTCCCTCACCACAATCCAGACACTTTTGGGGAGTTACCAGTACAGTTACCATACCAGGAAGTACTTAATTTATTAAGTTACTGATTTTCTTAATCTCAGTGGAGATATTTACTGATAAACAGCTACCTACGCAGCATGTTCATGGCGTTCCTAAATGAGCTTTTTTCTCTGGTTCCTCACCACAATCCAGATTCTTTTGGGGAGTTACCAGTAAACTATCCATACCATTAAGTACTTAATTTATTAAGCTACTGCTTTTCTTAATCTCAGTGGAGATATTTACTGATAAACAGCTACCTACGCAGCATGTTCATGTCGTTCATAAATGAGTTTTATCTCTCTCCACACATCACAAATCAGATTATTCTGAGGAGTTTCCAGTACATTATCCTTTCCCCTGTGTAATTACCTTAACAAGCTCCAGCTGTTTTGATTCTCAGAAGGTTTACTCCCTGATATACAGCTGCCTACCCCCTTCGTAAGTGCAGGTCCTAAATGAGCTTTTTTCTCTGTTCCCTCACCACAATCCAGATTCTTTGGGGAGTTACCAGTACAGTAACCATACCAGGAAGTACTTAATTTATTAAGCTACTGCTTTTCTTAATCTCAGTGGAGATATTTACTGATAAACAGCTACCTACGCAGCATGTTCATGTCGTTCCTAAATGAGCTTTTATCTCTCTCCCTTCATCACAAATCAGATTCTTCTGAGGAGTTCCCAGTACATTATCCTTTCCCCTGTGTAATTACCTTAACAAGCTCCAGCTGTTTTTATTCTCAGAAGGTTTACTCCCTGATATACAACTGCCTACCCCCTTCGTAAGTGCAGGTCCTAAATGAGCTTTTTTCTCTGTTACCTCACCACAATCCAGATTCTTTTGGGGAGATACCAGTACAGTAACCATACCAGGAAGTACTCTAAGTTATTAAGCTACTGCTTTTCTTAATCTCAGTGGAGATATTTACTGATAAACAGCTACGTATGCGCATGTTCATGTCGTTCCTAAATGAGCTTTTATCTCCCTCCCCTCACCACAAATCAGATTCTTCTGAGGAGTTCCCAGTACATTATCCTTTCCCCTGTGTAATTACCTTAACAAGCTCCAGCTCTTTTTATTCTCAGAATCGATACTCCCTGATATACAGCTGCCTACCCCCTTCGTATGTGCAGCTCATAAATGAGCTTTTTTCTCTGTTCCCTCACCACAATCCAGATTCTTTTGGGGAGTTACCAGTACAGTAACCATACCAGGAAGTACTCTAAGTTATTAAGCTACTGCTTTTCTTAATCTCAGAGGAGATATTTACTGATAAACAGCTACCTACGCAGCATGTTCATGTCGTTCCTAAATGAGCTTTATCTCTCTCCCGTCACCACAAATCAAATCAAATTCTTCTGAGGAGTTCCCAGTACATTATCCTTTCCACTGTGTAATTACCTTAACAAGCTCCAGCTGTTTTTATTCTTCAGAAGGTTTACTCCCTGATATACAGCTGCCTACCCCCTTCGTAAGTGCAGGTCCTAAATGAGCTTTTTTCTCTGTTCCCTCACCACAATCCAGATTCTTTTGGGGAGTTACCAGTACAGTAACCATACCAGGAAGTACTCTAAGTTATTAAGCTACTGCTTTTCTTAATCTCAGTGGAGATATTTACTGATAAACAGCTACCTACCCAGCACGTTCATGTCGTTCCTAAATGAGCTTTTATCTCTCTCCCCTCAACACAAATCAGATTCTTCTGAGGATTTCCCAGTACATTATCCTTTCCCCTGTGTAATTACCTTAACAAGCTCCAGCTGTTTTTATTCTCAGAAGGTTTACTCCCTGATATACAGCTGCCTACCCCCTTCATAAGTGCCGGTCCTAAATGAGCTTTTTTCTCTGTTCCCTCACCACAATCCAGATTCTTTTTGGAGTTACCAGTACAGTATCCATACCAGGAAGTACTTAATTTATTAAGCTACTGCTTTTCTTAATCTCAGTATAGATATTTACTGATAAACAGCTACGTATGCAGCATGTTCATGTCGTTCTTAAATGAGCTTTTATCTCCCTCCCCTCACCACAAATCAGATTCTTCTGAGGAGTTCCCAGTACATTATCCTTTCCCCTGTGTAATTACCTTAACAAGCTCCAGCTGTTTTTATTCTCAGAATCGATACTCCCTGATATACACCTGCCTACCCCCTTCGTAAGTGCAGCTCATATATGAGCTTTTTTCTCTGTTCCCTCACCACATTCCAGATTCTTTTGGGCAGTTACCAGTACAGTAACCATACCAGGAAGTACTTACTTTATTAAGCTACTGCTTTTCTTAATCTCAGTGGAGATATTTACTGATAAACAGCTACCTACGCAGCATGTTCATGTCGTTCCTAAATGAGCTTTTTTCTCTGTTCCCTCACCACAATCCAGACTCTTTTGGGGAGTTACCAGTACAGTATCCATACCAGGAAGTACTTAATTTATTAAGCTACTGCTTTTCTTAATCTCAGTGGAGATATTTACTGATAAACAGCTACGTATGCAGCATGTTCATGTCGTTCCTAAATGAGCTTTTATCTCTCTCCCCTCACCACAAATCAGATTCTTGTGAGTAGTTCCCAGTACAATATCCTTTCCCCTGTGTAATTACCTTAACAAGCTCCAGCTGTTTTTATTCTCAGAAGGTTTACTCCCTGATATACAGCTGCCTACCCCCTTCGTAAGTGCAGGTCCTAAATGAGATTTTTTCTCTGTTCCCTCACCACAATTCAGATTCTTTAGGGGAGTTACCAGTACAGTAACCATACCAGGAAGTACTTAATTTATTAAGCTACTGCTTTTCTTAATCTCAGTAGAGATATTTAGTGATAAACAGCTACCTACGCAGCATGTTCATGTCGTTCCTAAATGAGCTTTTATCTTTCTCCCCTCACCACAAATCAGAATCTTCTGAGGAGTTCCCAGTACATTATCCTTTCCCCTGTGTAATTAGCTTAAAAAGCTCCAGCTGTTTTTATTCTCAGAAGGTTTACTCCCTGATATACAGCTGCCTACCCCCTTCGAAAGTGCAGGTCCTAAATGAGCTATTTTCTCTGTTCCCTCACCACAATCCAGATTCTTTTGGGGAGTTACCAGTGCAGTAACCATACCAGGAAGTACTTAATTCATTAAGCTACTGCTTTTCTTAATCTCAGTGGAGATATTTACTGATAAACAGCTACCTACGCAGCATGTTCATGTCGTTCCTAAATGAGCTTCTATGTCTCTCCCCTCACCACAAATCAGATTCTTCTGAGGAGTTCCCAGTTCATTATCCTTTCCCCTGTGTAATTACCTTAACCAGCTCTAGCTGTTTTTATTCTCGAAGGTTTACTCCCTGATATACAGCTGCCTACCCCCTTCGTAAGTGCAGGTCCTAAATGAGCTTTTTTCTCTGTTCCCTCACCACAATCCAGACACTTTTGGGGAGTTACCAGTACAGTAACCATACCAGGAAGTACTTAATTTATTAAGTTACTGATTTTCTTAATCTCAGTGGAGATATTTACTGATAAACAGCTACCTACGCAGCATGTTCATGGCGTTCCTAAATGAGCTTTTTTCTCTGGTTCCTCACCACAATCCAGATTCTTTTGGGGAGTTACCAGTAAACTATCCATACCATTAAGTACTTAATTTATTAAGCTACTGCTTTTCTTAATCTCAGTGGAGATATTTACTGATAAACAGCTACCTACGCAGCATGTTCATGTCGTTCATAAATGAGTTTTATCTCTCTCCACACATCACAAATCAGATTATTCTGAGGAGTTTCCAGTACATAATCCTTTCCCCTGTGTAATTACCTTAACAAGCTCCAGTTGTTTTTATTCCCTGAAGGTTTACTCCCTGATATACAACTGCCTAACCCCTTCGTAAGTGCAGGTCCTAAATGAGCTTTTTTCTCTGTTCCCTCACCACAATCCAGATTCTTTTGGGGAGTTACCAGTACAGTAACCATACCAGGAAGTACTTAATTTATTAAGCTACTGCTTTTCTTAATCTCAGTGTAGATATTTACTGATAAACAGCTACGTGCGCAGCATGTTCATGTCGTTCCTAAATGAGCATTTATCTCTCTCCCCTCACCACAAATCAGATTCTTCTGAGGAGTTCCCAGTACCTTATCCTTTCCCCTGTGTAATTACCTTAACAAGCTCCAGCTGTTTTTATTCTCAGAAGGTTTACACCCTGATATACAGCTGCCTACCCCCTTCGTAAGTGCAGGTCCTAAATGAGCTTTTTTCTCTGTTCCCTCACCACATTCCAGATTCTTTTGGGGAGTTACCAGTACAGTATCCATACCAGGAAGTACTTAATTTATTAAGCTACTGCTTTTCTTAATCTCAGTGGAGATATTTACTGATAAACACCTACGTATGCAGCATGTTCATGTCGTTACTAAATGAGCTTTTATCTCTCTCCCCTCACCACAAGTCAGATTCTTCTGAGGACTTCCCAGTACATTATCCTTTCCCCTGTGTAATTACCTTAACAAGCTCCAGCTGTTTTTATTCTCAGAATCGAAACTCCCTGATATACAGCTGCCTACCCCATTCGAAAGTGCAGCTCATAAATGAGCTTTTTTCTCTGTTCCCTCACCACAATCCAGATTCTTTTGTGGAGTTACCAGTACAGTAACCATACCAGGAAGTACTTAATTTATTAAGCTACTGCTTTTCTTAATCTCAGTGGAGATATTTACTGATAAACAGCTACCTACGCAGCATGTTCATGCCGTTCTTAATGAGCTTTTATCTCTGTCCCCTCATCACAAATCAGATTCTTCTGAGGAGTTCCCAGTACATTATCCTTTCCCCTGTGTAATTACCTTAACAAGCTCCAGCTGTTTTTATTCTCAGAAGATTTACTCCCTGATATACAACTGCCTACCCCCTTCGTAAGTGCAGGTCCTAAATGAGCTTTTTTCTCTGTTCCCTCACCACAATCCAGATTCTTTAGGGGAGTTACCAGTACAGTAACCATACCAGGAAGTACTTAATTTATTAAACTACTGCTTTTCTTAATCTCAGTGGAGATATTTACTGATAAACAGCTACCTATGCAGCATGTTCATGTCGTTCCTAAATGAGCTTATATCTTTCTCCCCTCACCACAAATCAGAATCTTCTGAGGAGTTCCCAGTACATTATTCTTTCCACTGTGTAATTACCTTAACAAGCTCCAGCTGTTTTGATTCTCAGAAGGTTTACTCCCTGATATACAGCTGCCTACCCCCTTCGTAAGTGCAGGTCCTAAATGAGCTTTTTTCTCTGTTCCCTCACCACAATCCAGATTCTTTTGGGGAGTTACCAGTACAGTAACCATACCAGGAAGTACTTAATTTATTAAGCTACTGCTTTTCTTAATCTCAGTGGAGATATTTACTGATAAACAGCTACCTACGCAGCATGTTCATGTCGTTCCTAAATGAGCTTTTATCTCTCTCCCTTCATCACAAATCAGATTCTTCTGAGGAGTTCCCAGTACATTATCCTTTCCCCTGTGTAATTACCTTAACAAGCTCCAGCTGTTTTTATTCTCAGAAGGTTTACTCCCTGATATACAACTGCCTACCCCCTTCGTAAGTGCAGGTCCTAAATGAGCTTTTTTCTCTGTTCCCTCACCACATTCCAGATTCTTTTGGGGAGTTACCAGTACAGTATCCATACCAGGAAGTACTTAATTTATTAAGCTACTGCTTTTCTTAATCTCAGTGGAGATATTTACTGATAAACACCTACGTATGCAGCATGTTCATGTCGTTACTAAATGAGCTTTTATCTCTCTCCCCTCACCACAAGTCAGATTCTTCTGAGGACTTCCCAGTATATTATCCTTTCCCCTGTGTAATTACCTTAACAAGCTCCAGCTGTTTTTATTCTCAGAATCGAAACTCCCTGATATACAGCTGACTACCCCATTCGAAAGTGCAGCTCATAAATGAGCTTTTTTCTCTGTTCCCTCACCACAATCCAGATTCTTTTGTGGAGTTACCAGTACAGTAACCATACCAGGAAGTACTTAATTTATTAAGCTACTGCTTTTCTTAATCTCAGTGGAGAAATTTACTGATAAACAGCTACCTACGCAGCATGTTCATGCCGTTCTTAATGAGCTTTTATCTCTGTCCCCACATCACAAATCAGATTCTTCTGAGGAGTTCCCAGTACATTATCCTTTCCCCTGTGTAATTACCTTAACAAGCTCCAGCTGTTTTTATTCTCAGAAGATTTACTCCCTGATATACAACTGCCTACCCCCTTCGTAAGTGCAGGTCCTAAATGAGCTTTTTTCTCTGTTCCCTCACCACAAACCAGATTCTTTAGGGGAGTTACCAGTACAGTAACCATACCAGGAAGTACTTAATTTATTAAACTACTGCTTTTCTTAATCTCAGTGGAGATATTTACTGATAAACAGCTACCTACGCAGCATGTTCATGTCGTTCCTAAATGAGCTTATATCTTTCTCCCCTCACCACAAATCAGAATCTTCTGAGGAGTTCCCAGTACATTATTCTTTCCACTGTGTAATTACCTTAACAAGCTCCAGCTGTTTTGATTCTCAGAAGGTTTACTCCCTGATATACAGCTGCCTACCCCCTTCGTAAGTGCAGGTCCTAAATGAGCTTTTTTCTCTGTTCCCTCACCACAATCCAGATTCTTTTGGGGAGTTACCAGTACAGTAACCATACCAGGAAGTACTTAATTTATTAAGCTACTGCTTTTCTTAATCTCAGTGGAGATATTTACTGATAAACAGCTACCTACGCAGCATGTTCATGTCGTTCCTAAATGAGCTTTTATCTCTCTCCCTTCATCACAAATCAGATTCTTCTGAGGAGTTCCCAGTACATTATCCTTTCCCCTGTGTAATTACCTTAACAAGCTCCAGCTGTTTTTATTCTCAGAAGGTTTACTCCCTGATATACAACTGCCTACCCCCTTCGTAAGTGCAGGTCCTAAATGAGCTTTTTTCTCTGTTACCTCACCACAATCCAGATTCTTTTGGGGAGTTACCAGTACAGTAACCATACCAGGAAGTACTCTAAGTTATTAAGCTACTGCTTTTCTTAATCTCAGTGGAGATATTTACTGATAAACAGCTACGTATGCGCATGTTCATGTCGTTCCTAAATGAGCTTTTATCTCCCTCCCCTCACCACAAATCAGATTCTTCTGAGGAGTTCCCAGTACATTATCCTTTCCCCTGTGTAATTACCTTAACAAGCTCCAGCTCTTTTTATTCTCAGAATCGATACTCCCTGATATACAGCTGCCTACCCCCTTCGTATGTGCAGCTCATAAATGAGCTTTTTTCTCTGTTCCCTCACCACAATCCAGATTCTTTTGGGGAGTTACCAGTACAGTAACCATACCAGGAAGTACTCTAAGTTATTAAGCTACTGCTTTTCTTAATCTCAGAGGAGATATTTACTGATAAACAGCTACCTACGCAGCATGTTCATGTCGTTCCTAAATGAGCTTTATCTCTCTCCCGTCACCACAAATCAAATCAGATTCTTCTGAGGAGTTCCCAGTACATTATCCTTTCCACTGTGTAATTACCTTAACAAGCTCCAGCTGTTTTTATTCTTCAGAAGGTTTACTCCCTGATATACAGCTGCCTACCCCCTTCGTAAGTGCAGGTCCTAAATGAGTTTTTTTCTCTGTTCCCTCACCACAATCCAGATTCTTTTGGGGAGTTACCAGTACAGTAACCATACCAGGAAGTACTCTAAGTTATTAAGCTACTGCTTTTCTTAATCTCAGTGGAGATATTTACTGATAAACAGCTACCTACCCAGCACGTTCATGTCGTTCCTAAATGAGCTTTTATCTCTCTCCCCTCAACACAAATCAGATTCTTCTGAGGATTTCCCAGTACATTATCCTTTCCCCTGTGTAATTACCTTAACAAGCTCCAGCTGTTTTTATTCTCAGAAGGTTTACTCCCTGATATACAGCTGCCTACCCCCTTCATAAGTGCCGGTCCTAAATGAGCTTTTTTCTCTGTTCCCTCACCACAATCCAGATTCTTTTTGGAGTTACCAGTACAGTATCCATACCAGGAAGTACTTAATTTATTAAGCTACTGCTTTTCTTAATCTCAGTATAGATATTTACTGATAAACAGCTACGTATGCAGCATGTTCATGTCGTTCTTAAATGAGCTTTTATCTCCCTCCCCTCACCACAAATCAGATTCTTCTGAGGAGTTCCCAGTACATTATCCTTTCCCCTGTGTAATTACCTTAACAAGCTCCAGCTGTTTTTATTCTCAGAAGGTTTACTCCCTGATATACAGCTGCCTACCCCCTTCGTAAGTGCAGGTCCTAAATGAGATTTTTTCTCTGTTCCCTCACCACAATTCAGATTCTTTAGGGGAGTTACCAGTACAGTAACCATACCAGGAAGTACTTAATTTATTAAGCTACTGCTTTTCTTAATCTCAGTGGAGATATTTAGTGATAAACAGCTACCTACGCAGCATGTTCATGTCGTTCCTAAATGAGCTTTTATCTTTCACCCCTCACCACAAATCAGAATCTTCTGAGGAGTTCCCAGTACATTATCCTTTCCCCTGTGTAATTAGCTTAAAAAGCTCCAGCTGTTTTTATTCTCAGAAGGTTTACTCCCTGATATACAGCTGCCTACCCCCTTCGAAAGTGCAGGTCCTAAATGAGCTATTTTCTCTGTTCCCTCACCACAATCCAGATTCTTTTGGGGAGTTACCAGTACAGGATCCATACCAGGAAGTACTTAATTTATTAAGCTACTGCTTTTCTTAATCTCAGTGGAGATATTTACTGATAAACAGCTACGTATGCAGCATGTTCATGTCGTTCTTAAATGAGCTTTTATCTCTCTCCCCTCACCACAAATCAGATTCTTCTGAGGAATTCCCAGTACATTATCCTTTCCCCTGTGTAATTACCTTAACAAGCTCCAGCTGTTTTTATTCTCAGAAGGTTTACTCCCTGATATACACTTGCCTACCCCCTTCGTAAGTGCAGGTCCTAAATGAGCTTTTTTATCTGTTCCCTCACCACAATCCAGATTCTTTGGGGAGTTACCAGTACAGTAACCATACCAGGAAGTACTTAATTTATTAAGCTACTGCTTTTCTTAATCTCAGTGGAGATATTTACTGATAAACAGCTACCTACGCAGCATGTTCATGTCGTTCCTAAATGAGCTTTTATCTCTCTCCCCTCACCACAAATCAGATTCTTCTGAGGAGTTCCCAGTACGTTATCCTTTCCCCTGTGTAATTACCTTAAGAAGCTCCAGCTGTTTTTATTCTCAGAAGGTTACACCCTGATGTACAGCTGCCTACCCCCTTCGTCAGTGCATGTCCTAAATCAGCTTTTTTCTCTGTTCCCTCACCACAATCCAGATTCTTTTGGGGAGTTACCAGTACAGTAACCATACCAGGAAGTACTTAATTTATTAAGCTACTGCTTTTCTTAATCTCAGTGGAGATATTTACTGATAAACAGCTACCTACGCAGCATGTTCATGTCGTTCCTAAATGAGCTTTTATCTCTCTCCCCTCACCACAAATCAGATTCTTCTGAGGAGTTCCCAGTACATTATCCTTTCCCCTGTGTAATTACCTTAACAAGCTCCAGCTGTTTTTATTCTCAGAAGGTTTACTCCCTGAAATAAAGCTGCCTACCCCCTTCGTAAGTGCAGGTCCTAAATGAGCTTTTTTCTCTGTTCCCTCACCACAATCCAGATTCTTTTGGGGAGTTGCCAGTACAGTAACCATACCAGGAAGTACTTAATTTATTAAGCTACTGCTTTTCTTAATCTCAGTGGAGATATTTACTGATAAACAGCTACGTATGCAGCATGTTCATCTCGTTCTTAAATGATCTTTTATCTCTCTCCCCTCACCACAAATCAGATTCTTCTGAGGAGTTCCCAGTACATTATCCTTTCCCCTGTGTAATTACCTTAACAAGCTCCAGCTGTTTTTATTCTCAGAAGGTTTACTCCCTGATATACAGCTGCCTACCCCCTTCGTAAGTGCAGGTCCTAAATGAGCTTTTTTCTCTGTTCCCTCGCCACAATCCAGATTCTTTTGGGGAGTTACCAGTACAGTAACCATACCAGGAAGTACTTAATTTATTAAGCTACTGCTTTTCTTAATCTCAGTGGAGATATTTACTGATAAACAGCTATGTACGCAGCATGTTCATGTCGTTCCTAAATGAGCTTTTTTCTCTGTTCCCTCACCACAATCCAGATTCTTTTGGGGAGTTACCAGTAGAGGATCCATACCAGGAAGTACTTAATTTATTAAGCTACTGCTTTTCTTAATCTCAGTGGAGATATTTACTGATAAACAGCTACATATGCAGCATGTTCATGTCGTTCTTAAATGAGCTTTTATCTCTCTCCCCTCACCACAAATCAGATTCTTCTGAGGAATTCCCAGTACATTATCCTTTCCCCTGTGTAATTACCATAACAAGCTCCAGCTGTTTTTATTCTCAGAAGGTTTACTCCCTGATATACAACTGCCTACCCGCTTCGTAAGTGCAGGTCCTAAATGAGCTTTTTTATCTGTTCCCTCACCACAATCCAGATTTTTTGGGGAGTTACCAGTACCGTATCCATACCAGGAAGTACTTAATTTATTAAGCTACTGCTTTTCTTAATCTCAGTGGAGATATTTACTGATAAACAGCTACCTACGCAGCATGTTCATGTCGTTCCTAAATGAGCTTTTATCTCTCTCCCCTCACCACAAATCAGATTTTTCTGAGGAGTTCCCAGTACATTATCCTTTCCCCTGTGTAATTACCTTAACAAGCTCCAGCTGTTTTTATTCTCAGAAGGTTTACTCCCTGATATACAGCTGCCTACCCACTTCGTAAGTGCAGGTCCTAAATGAGCTTTTTTCTCTGTTCCCTCGCCACAATCCAGATTCTTTTGGGGAGTTACCAGTACAGTAACCATACCAGGAAGTACTTAATTTATTAAGCTACTGCTTTTCTTAATCTCAGTGGAGATATTTACTGATAAACAGCTACCTACGCAGCATGTTCATGTCGTTCCTAAATGAGCTTTTATCTCTCCCCTCACCACAAATCAGATTCTTCTGAGGAGTTCCCAGTACATTATCCTTTCCCCTGTGTAATTACCTTAACAAGCTCCAGCTGTTTTTATTCTCAGAAGGTTTACTCCCTGATATACACTTGCCTACCCCCTTCGTAAGTGCAGGTCCTAAATGAGCTTTTTTATCTGTTCCCTCACCACAATCCAGATTTTTTGGGGAGTTACCAGTACAGTAACCATACCAGGAAGTACTTAATTTATTAAGCTACTGCTTTTCTTAATCTCAGTGGAGATATTTACTGATAAACAGCTACCTACGCAGCATGTTCATGTCGTTCCTAAATGAGCTTTTATCTCTCTCCCCTCACCACAAATCAGATTCTTCTGAGGAGTTCCCAGTACGTTATCCTTTCCCCTGTGTAATTACCTTAAGAAGCTCCAGCTGTTTTTATTCTCAGAAGGTTACACCCTGATGTACAGCTGCCTACCCCCTTCGTCAGTGCATGTCCTAAATCAGCTTTTTTCTCTGTTCCCTCACCACAATCCAGATTCTTTTGGGGAGTTACCAGTACAGTAACCATACCAGGAAGTACTTAATTTATTAAGCTACTGCTTTTCTTAATCTCAGTGGAGATATTTACTGATAAACAGCTACCTACGCAGCATGTTCATGTCGTTCCTAAATGAGCTTTTATCTCTCTCCCCTCACCACAAATCAGATTCTTCTGAGGAGTTCCCAGTACATTATCCTTTCCCCTGTGTAATTACCTTAACAAGCTCCAGCTGTTTTTATTCTCAGAAGGTTTACTCCATGAAAAAAAACTGCCTAACCCCATCGTAAGTGCAGGTCCTAAATGAGCTTTTTTCTCTGTTCCCTCACCCCAATCCAGATTCTTTTGGGGAGTTACCAGTACAGTAACCATACCAGGAAGTACTTAATTTATTAAGCTACTGCTTTTCTTAATCTCAGTGGAGATATTTACTGATAAACAGCTACCTACGGAGCATGTTCATGTCGTTCCTAAATGAGCTTTTATCTCTTTCCCCTCACCACAAATCAGATTCTTCTGAGGAGTTCCCACTACATTATCCTTTCCCCTGTGTAATTACCTTAACAAGCTCCAGCTGTTTTTATTCTCAGACGGTTTACTCCCTGATATAGAGCTGCCTACCCCCTTCGTAAGTGCAGGTCTTAAATGAGCTTTTTTATCTGTTCCCTCAACACAATCCAGATTCTTTTGGGGAGTTACCAGTACAGTAACCATACCAGGAAGTACTTAATTTATTAAGCTACTGCTTTTCTTAATCTCAGAGGAGATATTTACTGATAAACAGCTACCTACGCAGCATGTTCATGTCGTTCCTAAATGAGCTTTTATCTCTCTCCCCTCACCACAAATCAGATTCTTCTGAGGAGTTCCCAGTACATTATCCTTTCCCCTGTGTAATTACCTTAACAAGCTCCAGCTGTTTTTATTCTCAGAAGGTTTACTCCCTGAAATAAAGCTGCCTACCCCCTTCGTAAGTGCAGGTCCTAAATGAGCTTTTTTCTCTGTTCCCTCACCACAATCCAGATTCTTTTGGGGAGTTTCCAGTACAGTAACCATACCAGGAAGTACTTAATTTATTAAGCTACTGCTTTTCTTAATCTCAGTGGAGATATTTACTGATAAACAGCTACGTATGCAGCATGTTCATCTCGTTCTTAAATGATCTTTTATCTCTCTCCCCTCACCACAAATCAGATTCTTCTGAGGAGTTCCCAGTACATTATCCTTTCCCCTGTGTAATTACCTTAACAAGCTCCAGCTGTTTTTATTCTCAGAAGGTTTACTCCCTGATATACAGCTGCCTACCCCCTTCGTAAGTGCAGGTCCTAAATGAGCTTTTTTCTCTGTTCCCTCGCTACAATCCAGATTCTTTTGGGGAGTTACCAGTACAGTAACCATACCAGGAAGTACTTAATTTATTAAGCTACTGCTTTTCTTAATCTCAGTGGAGATATTTACTGATAAACAGCTACGTACGCAGCATGTTCATGTCGTTCCTAAATGAGCTTTTTTCTCTGTTCCCTCACCACAATCCAGATTCTTTTGGGGAGTTACCAGTAGAGGATCCATACCAGGAAGTACTTAATTTATTAAGCTACTGCTTTTCTTAATCTCAGTGGAGATATTTACTGATAAACAGCTACATATGCAGCATGTTCATGTCGTTCTTAAATGAGCTTTTATCTCTCTCCCCTCACCACAAATCAGATTCTTCTGAGGAATTCCCAGTACATTATCCTTTCCCCTGTGTAATTACCTTAACAAGCTCCAGCTGTTTTTATTCTCAGAAGGTTTACTCCCTGATATACAACTGCCTACCCGCTTCGTAAGTGCAGGTCCTAAATGAGCTTTTTTATCTGTTCCCTCACCACAATCCAGATTTTTTGGGGAGTTACCAGTACCGTATCCATACCAGGAAGTACTTAATTTATTAAGCTACTGCTTTTCTTAATCTCAGTGGAGATATTTACTCATAAACAGCTACCTACGCAGCATGTTCATGTCGTTCCTAAATGAGCTTTTATCTCTCTCCCCTCACCACAAATCAGATTTTTCTGAGGAGTTCCCAGTACATTATCCTTTCCCCTGTGTAATTACCTTAACAAGCTCCAGCTGTTTTTATTCTCAGAAGGTTTACTCCCTGATATACAGCTGCCTACCCCCTTCGTAAGTGCAGGTCCTAAATGAGCTTTTTTCTCTGTTCCCTCGCTACAATCCAGATTCTTTTGGGGAGTTACCAGTACAGTAACCATAACATGAAGTACTTAATTTATTAAGCTAGTGCTTTTCTTAATCTCAGTGGAGATATTTACTGATAAACAGCTACCTATGCAGCATGTTCATGTCGTTCCTAAATGAGCTTTTATCTCTCCCCTCACCACAAATCAGATTCTTCTGAGGAGTTCCCAGTACATTATCCTTTCCCCTGTGTAATTACCTTAACAAACTCCAGCTGTTTTTATTCTCAGAAGGTTTACTCCCTGATATACACGTGCCTACCCTCTTCGTAATTGCAGGTCCTAAATGAGCTTTTTTCTCTGTTCCCTCAACACAATCCAGATTCTTTTGGGGAGTTACCAGTACAGTAAGCATACCAGGAAGTACTTAATTTATTAAGCTACTGCTTTTCTTAATCTCAGTGGAGATATTTACTGATAAACAGCTACCTACGCAGCATGTTCATGTCGTTCCTAAATGAGCTTTTATCTCTCTCCCCTCACCACAAATCAGATTCTTCTGAGGAGTTCCCAGTACATTATCTTTTCCCCTGTGTAATTACCTTAACAAGCTCCAGCTGTTTTTATTCTCAGAAGGTTTACTCCATGAAAAAAAACTGCCTACCCCCTTCGTAAGTGCCGGTCCTAAATGAGCTTTTTTCTCTGTTCCCTCACCACAATCCAGATTCTTTTGGGGAGTTACCAGTACAGTATCCATACCAGGAAGTACTTAATTTATTAAGCTACTGCTTTTCTTAATCTCAGTGGAGATATTTACTGATAAACATCTACCTACGCAGCATGTTCATCTCGTTCCTAAATGAGCTTTTATCTCTCTCCCCTCACCACAAATCAGATTCTTCTGAGGAGTTCCCAGTACATTATCCTTTCCCCTGTGTAATTACCTTAACAAGCTCCAGCTGTATTTATTCTCAGAAGGTTTACTCCCTGATATACAGCTGCCTACCCGCTTCGTAAGTGCAGGTCCTAAATGAGCTTTTTTCTCTTTTCAGTCACCACAATCCAGATTCTTTTGGGGAGTTACCAGTACAGTAACAATACCAAGAAGTACTTAATTTATTAAGCTACTGCTTTTCTTAATCTCAGTGGAGATATTTACTGATAAACAGCTACCTACGTAGCATGTTCATGTCGTTCCTAAATGAGCTTTTTTCTCTGTTCCTTCACCACAATCCAGATTGTTTTGGGGAGTTACCAGTCCAGTATCCATACCAGGAAGTACTTAATTTATTAAGCTACTGCTTTTCTTAATCTCAGTGGAGATATTTACTGATAAACAGCTACGTATGCAGCATGTTCATGTCGTTCCTAAATGAGCTTTTATCTCTCTCCCCTCACCACAAATCAGATTCTTGTGAGTAGTTCCCAGTACAATATCCTTTCCCCTGTGTAATTACCTTAACAAGTTCCAGCTGTTTTTATTCTCAGAAGGTTTACTCCCTGATATACAGCTGCCTACCCCCTTCGTAAGTGCAGGTCCTAAATGAGATTTTTTCTCTGTTCCCTCACCACAATCCAGATTCTTTAGGGGAGTTACCAGTAGAGTAACGATTCCAGGAAGTACTTAATTTATTAAGCTACTGCTTTTCTTAATCTCAGTGGAGATATTTACTGATAAAGAGCTACCTACGCAGCATCTTCATGTCGTTCCTAAATGAGCTTTTATCTCTCTCCCCTCACCACAAATCAGATTCTTTTGAGGAGTTCCCAGTACATTATGCTTTCCCTTGTGTAATTACCTTAACAAGCTCGAGCTGTTTTTATTCTCAGAAGGTTTACTTCCTGATATACTGCTGCCTATCCCCTTCGTAAGTGCAGGTCCTATATGAGCTTTATTCTCTGTTCCCTCACCACAATCCAGATTCATTTGGGGAGTTACCAGTACTGTAACCATACCAGGAAGTACTTAGTTTCTTAAGCTACTGCTTTTCTTAATCTCAGTGGAGATATTTACGGATAAACAGCTACGTAAGCAGCATGTTCATGTTGTTCCTAAATGAGCTTTTATCTCTCTCCCCTCACCACAAATCATATTCTTCTGAGGAGTTCCCAGTACATTATCCTTTCCCCTGTGTAATTACCTTAACAAGCTCCAGCTTTTTTTATTGCAGAAGGTTTACTCCCTGATATACAGCTGCCTACCCCCTTCGTAAGTGCCGGTCCTAAATGAGCTTTTTTCTCTGTTCCCTCACCACAATCCAGATTCTTTTGGGGAGTTACCAGTACAGTAACCATACCAGGAAGTACTTAATTTATTAAGTTACTGCTTTTCTTAATCTCAGTGGAGATATTTACTGATAAACAGCTACCTACGCAGCATGTTCATGTCGTTCCTAAATGAGCTTTGATCTCTCTCCCCTCACCACAAATCAGATTATTCTGAGGAGTTCCCAGTACATTATCCTTTCCCCTGTGTAATTACCTTAACAAGCTTCAGCTGTTTTTATTCTCAGAAGGTTTACTCCCTGATATACTGCTGCCTACCCCCTTCGTAAGTGCAGGTCCTAAATGAGCTTTTTCTCTGTTCCCTCACAACAATCCAGATTCTTTTGGGGAATTACCAGTACAGAAACCATTCCAGGAAGTACTTAATTTATTAAGCTACTGCTTTTCTTAATCTCAGTGGAGATATTTACTGATAAACAGCTACCTAAGCAGCATGTTCATGTCGTTCTTAAATGAGCTTTTATCTCTCTCCCCTCACCACAAATCAGATTCTTCTGAGGAGTTGCCAGTACATTATCCTTTCTCCTGTGTAATTAACTTATCAAGCTCCAGCTGTTTTTATTCTCAGAAGGTTTACTCCCTGATATACAGCTGCATACCCCCTTCGTAAGTGCAGGTCCTAAATGAGCTTTTTTCTCTGTTCCCTCAATACAATCCAGATTCTTTAGGGGAGTTACCAGTAGAGTAACCATTCCAGGAAGTACTTAATTTATTAAGCTACTGCTTTTCTTAATCTCAGTGGAGATATTTACTGATAAACAGCTACCTACGCAGCATGTTCATGTCATTCCTAAATGAGCTTTTTCTCTGTTCCCTCACCACAATCCAGATTCTTTTGGGGAGTTACCAGTGCAGTAACCATACTAGGAAGTACTTAATTCATTAAGCTACTGCTTTTCTTAATCTCAGTGGAGATATTTACTGATAAACAGCTACCTACGCAGCATGTTCATGTCGTTCCTAAATGAGCTTCTATGTCTCTCCCCTCACCACAAATCAGATTCTTCTGAGGAGTTCCCAGTTCATTATCCTTTCCCCTGTGTAATTACCTTAACCAGCTCTAGCTGTTTTTATTCTCAGAAGGTTTACTCCCTGATATACAGCTGCCTACCCCCTTCGTAAGTGCAGGTCCTAAATGAGCTTTTTTCTCTGTTCCCTCACCACAATCCAGACACTTTTGGGGAGTTACCAGTACAGTTACCATACCAGGAAGTACTTAATTTATTAAGTTACTGATTTTCTTAATCTCAGTGGAGATATTTACTGATAAACAGCTACCTACGCAGCATGTTCATGGCGTTCCTAAATGAGCTTTTTTCTCTGGTTCCTCACCACAATCCAGATTCTTTTGGGGAGTTACCAGTAAACTATCCATACCATTAAGTACTTAATTTATTAAGCTACTGCTTTTCTTAATCTCAGTGGAGATATTTACTGATAAACAGCTACCTACGCAGCATGTTCATGTCGTTCATAAATGAGTTTTATCTCTCTCCACACATCACAAATCAGATTATTCTGAGGAGTTTCCAGTACATTATCCTTTCCCCTGTGTAATTACCTTAACAAGCTCCAGCTGTTTTGATTCTCAGAAGGTTTACTCCCTGATATACAGCTGCCTACCCCCTTCGTAAGTGCAGGTCCTAAATGAGCTTTTTTCTCTGTTCCCTCACCACAATCCAGATTCTTTGGGGAGTTACCAGTACAGTAACCATACCAGGAAGTACTTAATTTATTAAGCTACTGCTTTTCTTAATCTCAGTGGAGATATTTACTGATAAACAGCTACCTACGCAGCATGTTCATGTCGTTCCTAAATGAGCTTTTATCTCTCTCCCTTCATCACAAATCAGATTCTTCTGAGGAGTTCCCAGTACATTATCCTTTCCCCTGTGTAATTACCTTAACAAGCTCCAGCTGTTTTTATTCTCAGAAGGTTTACTCCCTGATATACAACTGCCTACCCCCTTCGTAAGTGCAGGTCCTAAATGAGCTTTTTTCTCTGTTACCTCACCACAATCCAGATTCTTTTGGGGAGATACCAGTACAGTAACCATACCAGGAAGTACTCTAAGTTATTAAGCTACTGCTTTTCTTAATCTCAGTGGAGATATTTACTGATAAACAGCTACGTATGCGCATGTTCATGTCGTTCCTAAATGAGCTTTTATCTCCCTCCCCTCACCACAAATCAGATTCTTCTGAGGAGTTCCCAGTACATTATCCTTTCCCCTGTGTAATTACCTTAACAAGCTCCAGCTCTTTTTATTCTCAGAATCGATACTCCCTGATATACAGCTGCCTACCCCCTTCGTATGTGCAGCTCATAAATGAGCTTTTTTCTCTGTTCCCTCACCACAATCCAGATTCTTTTGGGGAGTTACCAGTACAGTAACCATACCAGGAAGTACTCTAAGTTATTAAGCTACTGCTTTTCTTAATCTCAGAGGAGATATTTACTGATAAACAGCTACCTACGCAGCATGTTCATGTCGTTCCTAAATGAGCTTTATCTCTCTCCCGTCACCACAAATCAAATCAAATTCTTCTGAGGAGTTCCCAGTACATTATCCTTTCCACTGTGTAATTACCTTAACAAGCTCCAGCTGTTTTTATTCTTCAGAAGGTTTACTCCCTGATATACAGCTGCCTACCCCCTTCGTAAGTGCAGGTCCTAAATGAGCTTTTTTCTCTGTTCCCTCACCACAATCCAGATTCTTTTGGGGAGTTACCAGTACAGTAACCATACCAGGAAGTACTCTAAGTTATTAAGCTACTGCTTTTCTTAATCTCAGTGGAGATATTTACTGATAAACAGCTACCTACCCAGCACGTTCATGTCGTTCCTAAATGAGCTTTTATCTCTCTCCCCTCAACACAAATCAGATTCTTCTGAGGATTTCCCAGTACATTATCCTTTCCCCTGTGTAATTACCTTAACAAGCTCCAGCTGTTTTTATTCTCAGAAGGTTTACTCCCTGATATACAGCTGCCTACCCCCTTCATAAGTGCCGGTCCTAAATGAGCTTTTTTCTCTGTTCCCTCACCACAATCCAGATTCTTTTTGGAGTTACCAGTACAGTATCCATACCAGGAAGTACTTAATTTATTAAGCTACTGCTTTTCTTAATCTCAGTATAGATATTTACTGATAAACAGCTACGTATGCAGCATGTTCATGTCGTTCTTAAATGAGCTTTTATCTCCCTCCCCTCACCACAAATCAGATTCTTCTGAGGAGTTCCCAGTACATTATCCTTTCCCCTGTGTAATTACCTTAACAAGCTCCAGCTGTTTTTATTCTCAGAATCGATACTCCCTGATATACACCTGCCTACCCCCTTCGTAAGTGCAGCTCATATATGAGCTTTTTTCTCTGTTCCCTCACCACATTCCAGATTCTTTTGGGCAGTTACCAGTACAGTAACCATACCAGGAAGTACTTACTTTATTAAGCTACTGCTTTTCTTAATCTCAGTGGAGATATTTACTGATAAACAGCTACCTACGCAGCATGTTCATGTCGTTCCTAAATGAGCTTTTTTCTCTGTTCCCTCACCACAATCCAGACTCTTTTGGGGAGTTACCAGTACAGTATCCATACCAGGAAGTACTTAATTTATTAAGCTACTGCTTTTCTTAATCTCAGTGGAGATATTTACTGATAAACAGCTACGTATGCAGCATGTTCATGTCGTTCCTAAATGAGCTTTTATCTCTCTCCCCTCACCACAAATCAGATTCTTGTGAGTAGTTCCCAGTACAATATCCTTTCCCCTGTGTAATTACCTTAACAAGCTCCAGCTGTTTTTATTCTCAGAAGGTTTACTCCCTGATATACAGCTGCCTACCCCCTTCGTAAGTGCAGGTCCTAAATGAGATTTTTTCTCTGTTCCCTCACCACAATTCAGATTCTTTAGGGGAGTTACCAGTACAGTAACCATACCAGGAAGTACTTAATTTATTAAGCTACTGCTTTTCTTAATCTCAGTAGAGATATTTAGTGATAAACAGCTACCTACGCAGCATGTTCATGTCGTTCCTAAATGAGCTTTTATCTTTCTCCCCTCACCACAAATCAGAATCTTCTGAGGAGTTCCCAGTACATTATCCTTTCCCCTGTGTAATTAGCTTAAAAAGCTCCAGCTGTTTTTATTCTCAGAAGGTTTACTCCCTGATATACAGCTGCCTACCCCCTTCGAAAGTGCAGGTCCTAAATGAGCTATTTTCTCTGTTCCCTCACCACAATCCAGATTCTTTTGGGGAGTTACCAGTGCAGTAACCATACCAGGAAGTACTTAATTCATTAAGCTACTGCTTTTCTTAATCTCAGTGGAGATATTTACTGATAAACAGCTACCTACGCAGCATGTTCATGTCGTTCCTAAATGAGCTTCTATGTCTCTCCCCTCACCACAAATCAGATTCTTCTGAGGAGTTCCCAGTTCATTATCCTTTCCCCTGTGTAATTACCTTAACCAGCTCTAGCTGTTTTTATTCTCGAAGGTTTACTCCCTGATATACAGCTGCCTACCCCCTTCGTAAGTGCAGGTCCTAAATGAGCTTTTTTCTCTGTTCCCTCACCACAATCCAGACACTTTTGGGGAGTTACCAGTACAGTAACCATACCAGGAAGTACTTAATTTATTAAGTTACTGATTTTCTTAATCTCAGTGGAGATATTTACTGATAAACAGCTACCTACGCAGCATGTTCATGGCGTTCCTAAATGAGCTTTTTTCTCTGGTTCCTCACCACAATCCAGATTCTTTTGGGGAGTTACCAGTAAACTATCCATACCATTAAGTACTTAATTTATTAAGCTACTGCTTTTCTTAATCTCAGTGGAGATATTTACTGATAAACAGCTACCTACGCAGCATGTTCATGTCGTTCATAAATGAGTTTTATCTCTCTCCACACATCACAAATCAGATTATTCTGAGGAGTTTCCAGTACATAATCCTTTCCCCTGTGTAATTACCTTAACAAGCTCCAGTTGTTTTTATTCCCTGAAGGTTTACTCCCTGATATACAACTGCCTAACCCCTTCGTAAGTGCAGGTCCTAAATGAGCTTTTTTCTCTGTTCCCTCACCACAATCCAGATTCTTTTGGGGAGTTACCAGTACAGTAACCATACCAGGAAGTACTTAATTTATTAAGCTACTGCTTTTCTTAATCTCAGTGTAGATATTTACTGATAAACAGCTACGTGCGCAGCATGTTCATGTCGTTCCTAAATGAGCATTTATCTCTCTCCCCTCACCACAAATCAGATTCTTCTGAGGAGTTCCCAGTACCTTATCCTTTCCCCTGTGTAATTACCTTAACAAGCTCCAGCTGTTTTTATTCTCAGAAGGTTTACACCCTGATATACAGCTGCCTACCCCCTTCGTAAGTGCAGGTCCTAAATGAGCTTTTTTCTCTGTTCCCTCACCACATTCCAGATTCTTTTGGGGAGTTACCAGTACAGTATCCATACCAGGAAGTACTTAATTTATTAAGCTACTGCTTTTCTTAATCTCAGTGGAGATATTTACTGATAAACACCTACGTATGCAGCATGTTCATGTCGTTACTAAATGAGCTTTTATCTCTCTCCCCTCACCACAAGTCAGATTCTTCTGAGGACTTCCCAGTACATTATCCTTTCCCCTGTGTAATTACCTTAACAAGCTCCAGCTGTTTTTATTCTCAGAATCGAAACTCCCTGATATACAGCTGCCTACCCCATTCGAAAGTGCAGCTCATAAATGAGCTTTTTTCTCTGTTCCCTCACCACAATCCAGATTCTTTTGTGGAGTTACCAGTACAGTAACCATACCAGGAAGTACTTAATTTATTAAGCTACTGCTTTTCTTAATCTCAGTGGAGATATTTACTGATAAACAGCTACCTACGCAGCATGTTCATGCCGTTCTTAATGAGCTTTTATCTCTGTCCCCTCATCACAAATCAGATTCTTCTGAGGAGTTCCCAGTACATTATCCTTTCCCCTGTGTAATTACCTTAACAAGCTCCAGCTGTTTTTATTCTCAGAAGATTTACTCCCTGATATACAACTGCCTACCCCCTTCGTAAGTGCAGGTCCTAAATGAGCTTTTTTCTCTGTTCCCTCACCACAATCCAGATTCTTTAGGGGAGTTACCAGTACAGTAACCATACCAGGAAGTACTTAATTTATTAAACTACTGCTTTTCTTAATCTCAGTGGAGATATTTACTGATAAACAGCTACCTATGCAGCATGTTCATGTCGTTCCTAAATGAGCTTATATCTTTCTCCCCTCACCACAAATCAGAATCTTCTGAGGAGTTCCCAGTACATTATTCTTTCCACTGTGTAATTACCTTAACAAGCTCCAGCTGTTTTGATTCTCAGAAGGTTTACTCCCTGATATACAGCTGCCTACCCCCTTCGTAAGTGCAGGTCCTAAATGAGCTTTTTTCTCTGTTCCCTCACCACAATCCAGATTCTTTTGGGGAGTTACCAGTACAGTAACCATACCAGGAAGTACTTAATTTATTAAGCTACTGCTTTTCTTAATCTCAGTGGAGATATTTACTGATAAACAGCTACCTACGCAGCATGTTCATGTCGTTCCTAAATGAGCTTTTATCTCTCTCCCTTCATCACAAATCAGATTCTTCTGAGGAGTTCCCAGTACATTATCCTTTCCCCTGTGTAATTACCTTAACAAGCTCCAGCTGTTTTTATTCTCAGAAGGTTTACTCCCTGATATACAACTGCCTACCCCCTTCGTAAGTGCAGGTCCTAAATGAGCTTTTTTCTCTGTTCCCTCACCACATTCCAGATTCTTTTGGGGAGTTACCAGTACAGTATCCATACCAGGAAGTACTTAATTTATTAAGCTACTGCTTTTCTTAATCTCAGTGGAGATATTTACTGATAAACACCTACGTATGCAGCATGTTCATGTCGTTACTAAATGAGCTTTTATCTCTCTCCCCTCACCACAAGTCAGATTCTTCTGAGGACTTCCCAGTATATTATCCTTTCCCCTGTGTAATTACCTTAACAAGCTCCAGCTGTTTTTATTCTCAGAATCGAAACTCCCTGATATACAGCTGACTACCCCATTCGAAAGTGCAGCTCATAAATGAGCTTTTTTCTCTGTTCCCTCACCACAATCCAGATTCTTTTGTGGAGTTACCAGTACAGTAACCATACCAGGAAGTACTTAATTTATTAAGCTACTGCTTTTCTTAATCTCAGTGGAGAAATTTACTGATAAACAGCTACCTACGCAGCATGTTCATGCCGTTCTTAATGAGCTTTTATCTCTGTCCCCACATCACAAATCAGATTCTTCTGAGGAGTTCCCAGTACATTATCCTTTCCCCTGTGTAATTACCTTAACAAGCTCCAGCTGTTTTTATTCTCAGAAGATTTACTCCCTGATATACAACTGCCTACCCCCTTCGTAAGTGCAGGTCCTAAATGAGCTTTTTTCTCTGTTCCCTCACCACAAACCAGATTCTTTAGGGGAGTTACCAGTACAGTAACCATACCAGGAAGTACTTAATTTATTAAACTACTGCTTTTCTTAATCTCAGTGGAGATATTTACTGATAAACAGCTACCTACGCAGCATGTTCATGTCGTTCCTAAATGAGCTTATATCTTTCTCCCCTCACCACAAATCAGAATCTTCTGAGGAGTTCCCAGTACATTATTCTTTCCACTGTGTAATTACCTTAACAAGCTCCAGCTGTTTTGATTCTCAGAAGGTTTACTCCCTGATATACAGCTGCCTACCCCCTTCGTAAGTGCAGGTCCTAAATGAGCTTTTTTCTCTGTTCCCTCACCACAATCCAGATTCTTTTGGGGAGTTACCAGTACAGTAACCATACCAGGAAGTACTTAATTTATTAAGCTACTGCTTTTCTTAATCTCAGTGGAGATATTTACTGATAAACAGCTACCTACGCAGCATGTTCATGTCGTTCCTAAATGAGCTTTTATCTCTCTCCCTTCATCACAAATCAGATTCTTCTGAGGAGTTCCCAGTACATTATCCTTTCCCCTGTGTAATTACCTTAACAAGCTCCAGCTGTTTTTATTCTCAGAAGGTTTACTCCCTGATATACAACTGCCTACCCCCTTCGTAAGTGCAGGTCCTAAATGAGCTTTTTTCTCTGTTACCTCACCACAATCCAGATTCTTTTGGGGAGTTACCAGTACAGTAACCATACCAGGAAGTACTCTAAGTTATTAAGCTACTGCTTTTCTTAATCTCAGTGGAGATATTTACTGATAAACAGCTACGTATGCGCATGTTCATGTCGTTCCTAAATGAGCTTTTATCTCCCTCCCCTCACCACAAATCAGATTCTTCTGAGGAGTTCCCAGTACATTATCCTTTCCCCTGTGTAATTACCTTAACAAGCTCCAGCTCTTTTTATTCTCAGAATCGATACTCCCTGATATACAGCTGCCTACCCCCTTCGTATGTGCAGCTCATAAATGAGCTTTTTTCTCTGTTCCCTCACCACAATCCAGATTCTTTTGGGGAGTTACCAGTACAGTAACCATACCAGGAAGTACTCTAAGTTATTAAGCTACTGCTTTTCTTAATCTCAGAGGAGATATTTACTGATAAACAGCTACCTACGCAGCATGTTCATGTCGTTCCTAAATGAGCTTTATCTCTCTCCCGTCACCACAAATCAAATCAGATTCTTCTGAGGAGTTCCCAGTACATTATCCTTTCCACTGTGTAATTACCTTAACAAGCTCCAGCTGTTTTTATTCTTCAGAAGGTTTACTCCCTGATATACAGCTGCCTACCCCCTTCGTAAGTGCAGGTCCTAAATGAGTTTTTTTCTCTGTTCCCTCACCACAATCCAGATTCTTTTGGGGAGTTACCAGTACAGTAACCATACCAGGAAGTACTCTAAGTTATTAAGCTACTGCTTTTCTTAATCTCAGTGGAGATATTTACTGATAAACAGCTACCTACCCAGCACGTTCATGTCGTTCCTAAATGAGCTTTTATCTCTCTCCCCTCAACACAAATCAGATTCTTCTGAGGATTTCCCAGTACATTATCCTTTCCCCTGTGTAATTACCTTAACAAGCTCCAGCTGTTTTTATTCTCAGAAGGTTTACTCCCTGATATACAGCTGCCTACCCCCTTCATAAGTGCCGGTCCTAAATGAGCTTTTTTCTCTGTTCCCTCACCACAATCCAGATTCTTTTTGGAGTTACCAGTACAGTATCCATACCAGGAAGTACTTAATTTATTAAGCTACTGCTTTTCTTAATCTCAGTATAGATATTTACTGATAAACAGCTACGTATGCAGCATGTTCATGTCGTTCTTAAATGAGCTTTTATCTCCCTCCCCTCACCACAAATCAGATTCTTCTGAGGAGTTCCCAGTACATTATCCTTTCCCCTGTGTAATTACCTTAACAAGCTCCAGCTGTTTTTATTCTCAGAAGGTTTACTCCCTGATATACAGCTGCCTACCCCCTTCGTAAGTGCAGGTCCTAAATGAGATTTTTTCTCTGTTCCCTCACCACAATTCAGATTCTTTAGGGGAGTTACCAGTACAGTAACCATACCAGGAAGTACTTAATTTATTAAGCTACTGCTTTTCTTAATCTCAGTGGAGATATTTAGTGATAAACAGCTACCTACGCAGCATGTTCATGTCGTTCCTAAATGAGCTTTTATCTTTCACCCCTCACCACAAATCAGAATCTTCTGAGGAGTTCCCAGTACATTATCCTTTCCCCTGTGTAATTAGCTTAAAAAGCTCCAGCTGTTTTTATTCTCAGAAGGTTTACTCCCTGATATACAGCTGCCTACCCCCTTCGAAAGTGCAGGTCCTAAATGAGCTATTTTCTCTGTTCCCTCACCACAATCCAGATTCTTTTGGGGAGTTACCAGTACAGGATCCATACCAGGAAGTACTTAATTTATTAAGCTACTGCTTTTCTTAATCTCAGTGGAGATATTTACTGATAAACAGCTACGTATGCAGCATGTTCATGTCGTTCTTAAATGAGCTTTTATCTCTCTCCCCTCACCACAAATCAGATTCTTCTGAGGAATTCCCAGTACATTATCCTTTCCCCTGTGTAATTACCTTAACAAGCTCCAGCTGTTTTTATTCTCAGAAGGTTTACTCCCTGATATACACTTGCCTACCCCCTTCGTAAGTGCAGGTCCTAAATGAGCTTTTTTATCTGTTCCCTCACCACAATCCAGATTCTTTGGGGAGTTACCAGTACAGTAACCATACCAGGAAGTACTTAATTTATTAAGCTACTGCTTTTCTTAATCTCAGTGGAGATATTTACTGATAAACAGCTACCTACGCAGCATGTTCATGTCGTTCCTAAATGAGCTTTTATCTCTCTCCCCTCACCACAAATCAGATTCTTCTGAGGAGTTCCCAGTACGTTATCCTTTCCCCTGTGTAATTACCTTAAGAAGCTCCAGCTGTTTTTATTCTCAGAAGGTTACACCCTGATGTACAGCTGCCTACCCCCTTCGTCAGTGCATGTCCTAAATCAGCTTTTTTCTCTGTTCCCTCACCACAATCCAGATTCTTTTGGGGAGTTACCAGTACAGTAACCATACCAGGAAGTACTTAATTTATTAAGCTACTGCTTTTCTTAATCTCAGTGGAGATATTTACTGATAAACAGCTACCTACGCAGCATGTTCATGTCGTTCCTAAATGAGCTTTTATCTCTCTCCCCTCACCACAAATCAGATTCTTCTGAGGAGTTCCCAGTACATTATCCTTTCCCCTGTGTAATTACCTTAACAAGCTCCAGCTGTTTTTATTCTCAGAAGGTTTACTCCCTGAAATAAAGCTGCCTACCCCCTTCGTAAGTGCAGGTCCTAAATGAGCTTTTTTCTCTGTTCCCTCACCACAATCCAGATTCTTTTGGGGAGTTGCCAGTACAGTAACCATACCAGGAAGTACTTAATTTATTAAGCTACTGCTTTTCTTAATCTCAGTGGAGATATTTACTGATAAACAGCTACGTATGCAGCATGTTCATCTCGTTCTTAAATGATCTTTTATCTCTCTCCCCTCACCACAAATCAGATTCTTCTGAGGAGTTCCCAGTACATTATCCTTTCCCCTGTGTAATTACCTTAACAAGCTCCAGCTGTTTTTATTCTCAGAAGGTTTACTCCCTGATATACAGCTGCCTACCCCCTTCGTAAGTGCAGGTCCTAAATGAGCTTTTTTCTCTGTTCCCTCGCCACAATCCAGATTCTTTTGGGGAGTTACCAGTACAGTAACCATACCAGGAAGTACTTAATTTATTAAGCTACTGCTTTTCTTAATCTCAGTGGAGATATTTACTGATAAACAGCTATGTACGCAGCATGTTCATGTCGTTCCTAAATGAGCTTTTTTCTCTGTTCCCTCACCACAATCCAGATTCTTTTGGGGAGTTACCAGTAGAGGATCCATACCAGGAAGTACTTAATTTATTAAGCTACTGCTTTTCTTAATCTCAGTGGAGATATTTACTGATAAACAGCTACATATGCAGCATGTTCATGTCGTTCTTAAATGAGCTTTTATCTCTCTCCCCTCACCACAAATCAGATTCTTCTGAGGAATTCCCAGTACATTATCCTTTCCCCTGTGTAATTACCATAACAAGCTCCAGCTGTTTTTATTCTCAGAAGGTTTACTCCCTGATATACAACTGCCTACCCGCTTCGTAAGTGCAGGTCCTAAATGAGCTTTTTTATCTGTTCCCTCACCACAATCCAGATTTTTTGGGGAGTTACCAGTACCGTATCCATACCAGGAAGTACTTAATTTATTAAGCTACTGCTTTTCTTAATCTCAGTGGAGATATTTACTGATAAACAGCTACCTACGCAGCATGTTCATGTCGTTCCTAAATGAGCTTTTATCTCTCTCCCCTCACCACAAATCAGATTTTTCTGAGGAGTTCCCAGTACATTATCCTTTCCCCTGTGTAATTACCTTAACAAGCTCCAGCTGTTTTTATTCTCAGAAGGTTTACTCCCTGATATACAGCTGCCTACCCACTTCGTAAGTGCAGGTCCTAAATGAGCTTTTTTCTCTGTTCCCTCGCCACAATCCAGATTCTTTTGGGGAGTTACCAGTACAGTAACCATACCAGGAAGTACTTAATTTATTAAGCTACTGCTTTTCTTAATCTCAGTGGAGATATTTACTGATAAACAGCTACCTACGCAGCATGTTCATGTCGTTCCTAAATGAGCTTTTATCTCTCCCCTCACCACAAATCAGATTCTTCTGAGGAGTTCCCAGTACATTATCCTTTCCCCTGTGTAATTACCTTAACAAGCTCCAGCTGTTTTTATTCTCAGAAGGTTTACTCCCTGATATACACTTGCCTACCCCCTTCGTAAGTGCAGGTCCTAAATGAGCTTTTTTATCTGTTCCCTCACCACAATCCAGATTTTTTGGGGAGTTACCAGTACAGTAACCATACCAGGAAGTACTTAATTTATTAAGCTACTGCTTTTCTTAATCTCAGTGGAGATATTTACTGATAAACAGCTACCTACGCAGCATGTTCATGTCGTTCCTAAATGAGCTTTTATCTCTCTCCCCTCACCACAAATCAGATTCTTCTGAGGAGTTCCCAGTACGTTATCCTTTCCCCTGTGTAATTACCTTAAGAAGCTCCAGCTGTTTTTATTCTCAGAAGGTTACACCCTGATGTACAGCTGCCTACCCCCTTCGTCAGTGCATGTCCTAAATCAGCTTTTTTCTCTGTTCCCTCACCACAATCCAGATTCTTTTGGGGAGTTACCAGTACAGTAACCATACCAGGAAGTACTTAATTTATTAAGCTACTGCTTTTCTTAATCTCAGTGGAGATATTTACTGATAAACAGCTACCTACGCAGCATGTTCATGTCGTTCCTAAATGAGCTTTTATCTCTCTCCCCTCACCACAAATCAGATTCTTCTGAGGAGTTCCCAGTACATTATCCTTTCCCCTGTGTAATTACCTTAACAAGCTCCAGCTGTTTTTATTCTCAGAAGGTTTACTCCATGAAAAAAAACTGCCTAACCCCATCGTAAGTGCAGGTCCTAAATGAGCTTTTTTCTCTGTTCCCTCACCCCAATCCAGATTCTTTTGGGGAGTTACCAGTACAGTAACCATACCAGGAAGTACTTAATTTATTAAGCTACTGCTTTTCTTAATCTCAGTGGAGATATTTACTGATAAACAGCTACCTACGGAGCATGTTCATGTCGTTCCTAAATGAGCTTTTATCTCTTTCCCCTCACCACAAATCAGATTCTTCTGAGGAGTTCCCACTACATTATCCTTTCCCCTGTGTAATTACCTTAACAAGCTCCAGCTGTTTTTATTCTCAGACGGTTTACTCCCTGATATAGAGCTGCCTACCCCCTTCGTAAGTGCAGGTCTTAAATGAGCTTTTTTATCTGTTCCCTCAACACAATCCAGATTCTTTTGGGGAGTTACCAGTACAGTAACCATACCAGGAAGTACTTAATTTATTAAGCTACTGCTTTTCTTAATCTCAGAGGAGATATTTACTGATAAACAGCTACCTACGCAGCATGTTCATGTCGTTCCTAAATGAGCTTTTATCTCTCTCCCCTCACCACAAATCAGATTCTTCTGAGGAGTTCCCAGTACATTATCCTTTCCCCTGTGTAATTACCTTAACAAGCTCCAGCTGTTTTTATTCTCAGAAGGTTTACTCCCTGAAATAAAGCTGCCTACCCCCTTCGTAAGTGCAGGTCCTAAATGAGCTTTTTTCTCTGTTCCCTCACCACAATCCAGATTCTTTTGGGGAGTTTCCAGTACAGTAACCATACCAGGAAGTACTTAATTTATTAAGCTACTGCTTTTCTTAATCTCAGTGGAGATATTTACTGATAAACAGCTACGTATGCAGCATGTTCATCTCGTTCTTAAATGATCTTTTATCTCTCTCCCCTCACCACAAATCAGATTCTTCTGAGGAGTTCCCAGTACATTATCCTTTCCCCTGTGTAATTACCTTAACAAGCTCCAGCTGTTTTTATTCTCAGAAGGTTTACTCCCTGATATACAGCTGCCTACCCCCTTCGTAAGTGCAGGTCCTAAATGAGCTTTTTTCTCTGTTCCCTCGCTACAATCCAGATTCTTTTGGGGAGTTACCAGTACAGTAACCATACCAGGAAGTACTTAATTTATTAAGCTACTGCTTTTCTTAATCTCAGTGGAGATATTTACTGATAAACAGCTACGTACGCAGCATGTTCATGTCGTTCCTAAATGAGCTTTTTTCTCTGTTCCCTCACCACAATCCAGATTCTTTTGGGGAGTTACCAGTAGAGGATCCATACCAGGAAGTACTTAATTTATTAAGCTACTGCTTTTCTTAATCTCAGTGGAGATATTTACTGATAAACAGCTACATATGCAGCATGTTCATGTCGTTCTTAAATGAGCTTTTATCTCTCTCCCCTCACCACAAATCAGATTCTTCTGAGGAATTCCCAGTACATTATCCTTTCCCCTGTGTAATTACCTTAACAAGCTCCAGCTGTTTTTATTCTCAGAAGGTTTACTCCCTGATATACAACTGCCTACCCGCTTCGTAAGTGCAGGTCCTAAATGAGCTTTTTTATCTGTTCCCTCACCACAATCCAGATTTTTTGGGGAGTTACCAGTACCGTATCCATACCAGGAAGTACTTAATTTATTAAGCTACTGCTTTTCTTAATCTCAGTGGAGATATTTACTCATAAACAGCTACCTACGCAGCATGTTCATGTCGTTCCTAAATGAGCTTTTATCTCTCTCCCCTCACCACAAATCAGATTTTTCTGAGGAGTTCCCAGTACATTATCCTTTCCCCTGTGTAATTACCTTAACAAGCTCCAGCTGTTTTTATTCTCAGAAGGTTTACTCCCTGATATACAGCTGCCTACCCCCTTCGTAAGTGCAGGTCCTAAATGAGCTTTTTTCTCTGTTCCCTCGCTACAATCCAGATTCTTTTGGGGAGTTACCAGTACAGTAACCATAACATGAAGTACTTAATTTATTAAGCTAGTGCTTTTCTTAATCTCAGTGGAGATATTTACTGATAAACAGCTACCTATGCAGCATGTTCATGTCGTTCCTAAATGAGCTTTTATCTCTCCCCTCACCACAAATCAGATTCTTCTGAGGAGTTCCCAGTACATTATCCTTTCCCCTGTGTAATTACCTTAACAAACTCCAGCTGTTTTTATTCTCAGAAGGTTTACTCCCTGATATACACGTGCCTACCCTCTTCGTAATTGCAGGTCCTAAATGAGCTTTTTTCTCTGTTCCCTCAACACAATCCAGATTCTTTTGGGGAGTTACCAGTACAGTAAGCATACCAGGAAGTACTTAATTTATTAAGCTACTGCTTTTCTTAATCTCAGTGGAGATATTTACTGATAAACAGCTACCTACGCAGCATGTTCATGTCGTTCCTAAATGAGCTTTTATCTCTCTCCCCTCACCACAAATCAGATTCTTCTGAGGAGTTCCCAGTACATTATCTTTTCCCCTGTGTAATTACCTTAACAAGCTCCAGCTGTTTTTATTCTCAGAAGGTTTACTCCATGAAAAAAAACTGCCTACCCCCTTCGTAAGTGCCGGTCCTAAATGAGCTTTTTTCTCTGTTCCCTCACCACAATCCAGATTCTTTTGGGGAGTTACCAGTACAGTATCCATACCAGGAAGTACTTAATTTATTAAGCTACTGCTTTTCTTAATCTCAGTGGAGATATTTACTGATAAACATCTACCTACGCAGCATGTTCATCTCGTTCCTAAATGAGCTTTTATCTCTCTCCCCTCACCACAAATCAGATTCTTCTGAGGAGTTCCCAGTACATTATCCTTTCCCCTGTGTAATTACCTTAACAAGCTCCAGCTGTATTTATTCTCAGAAGGTTTACTCCCTGATATACAGCTGCCTACCCGCTTCGTAAGTGCAGGTCCTAAATGAGCTTTTTTCTCTTTTCAGTCACCACAATCCAGATTCTTTTGGGGAGTTACCAGTACAGTAACAATACCAAGAAGTACTTAATTTATTAAGCTACTGCTTTTCTTAATCTCAGTGGAGATATTTACTGATAAACAGCTACCTACGTAGCATGTTCATGTCGTTCCTAAATGAGCTTTTTTCTCTGTTCCTTCACCACAATCCAGATTGTTTTGGGGAGTTACCAGTCCAGTATCCATACCAGGAAGTACTTAATTTATTAAGCTACTGCTTTTCTTAATCTCAGTGGAGATATTTACTGATAAACAGCTACGTATGCAGCATGTTCATGTCGTTCCTAAATGAGCTTTTATCTCTCTCCCCTCACCACAAATCAGATTCTTGTGAGTAGTTCCCAGTACAATATCCTTTCCCCTGTGTAATTACCTTAACAAGTTCCAGCTGTTTTTATTCTCAGAAGGTTTACTCCCTGATATACAGCTGCCTACCCCCTTCGTAAGTGCAGGTCCTAAATGAGATTTTTTCTCTGTTCCCTCACCACAATCCAGATTCTTTAGGGGAGTTACCAGTAGAGTAACGATTCCAGGAAGTACTTAATTTATTAAGCTACTGCTTTTCTTAATCTCAGTGGAGATATTTACTGATAAAGAGCTACCTACGCAGCATCTTCATGTCGTTCCTAAATGAGCTTTTATCTCTCTCCCCTCACCACAAATCAGATTCTTTTGAGGAGTTCCCAGTACATTATGCTTTCCCTTGTGTAATTACCTTAACAAGCTCGAGCTGTTTTTATTCTCAGAAGGTTTACTTCCTGATATACTGCTGCCTATCCCCTTCGTAAGTGCAGGTCCTATATGAGCTTTATTCTCTGTTCCCTCACCACAATCCAGATTCATTTGGGGAGTTACCAGTACTGTAACCATACCAGGAAGTACTTAGTTTCTTAAGCTACTGCTTTTCTTAATCTCAGTGGAGATATTTACGGATAAACAGCTACGTAAGCAGCATGTTCATGTTGTTCCTAAATGAGCTTTTATCTCTCTCCCCTCACCACAAATCATATTCTTCTGAGGAGTTCCCAGTACATTATCCTTTCCCCTGTGTAATTACCTTAACAAGCTCCAGCTTTTTTTATTGCAGAAGGTTTACTCCCTGATATACAGCTGCCTACCCCCTTCGTAAGTGCCGGTCCTAAATGAGCTTTTTTCTCTGTTCCCTCACCACAATCCAGATTCTTTTGGGGAGTTACCAGTACAGTAACCATACCAGGAAGTACTTAATTTATTAAGTTACTGCTTTTCTTAATCTCAGTGGAGATATTTACTGATAAACAGCTACCTACGCAGCATGTTCATGTCGTTCCTAAATGAGCTTTGATCTCTCTCCCCTCACCACAAATCAGATTATTCTGAGGAGTTCCCAGTACATTATCCTTTCCCCTGTGTAATTACCTTAACAAGCTTCAGCTGTTTTTATTCTCAGAAGGTTTACTCCCTGATATACTGCTGCCTACCCCCTTCGTAAGTGCAGGTCCTAAATGAGCTTTTTCTCTGTTCCCTCACAACAATCCAGATTCTTTTGGGGAATTACCAGTACAGAAACCATTCCAGGAAGTACTTAATTTATTAAGCTACTGCTTTTCTTAATCTCAGTGGAGATATTTACTGATAAACAGCTACCTAAGCAGCATGTTCATGTCGTTCTTAAATGAGCTTTTATCTCTCTCCCCTCACCACAAATCAGATTCTTCTGAGGAGTTGCCAGTACATTATCCTTTCTCCTGTGTAATTAACTTATCAAGCTCCAGCTGTTTTTATTCTCAGAAGGTTTACTCCCTGATATACAGCTGCATACCCCCTTCGTAAGTGCAGGTCCTAAATGAGCTTTTTTCTCTGTTCCCTCAATACAATCCAGATTCTTTAGGGGAGTTACCAGTAGAGTAACCATTCCAGGAAGTACTTAATTTATTAAGCTACTGCTTTTCTTAATCTCAGTGGAGATATTTACTGATAAACAGCTACCTACGCAGCATGTTCATGTCATTCCTAAATGAGCTTTTTCTCTGTTCCCTCACCACAATCCAGATTCTTTGGGGAGTTACCAGTACAGTATCCATACTAGGAAGTACTTAATTCATTAAGCTACTGCTTTTCTTAATCTCAGTGGAGATATTTACTGATAAACAGCTACCTACGCAGCATGTTCATGTCGTTCCTAAATGAGCTTCTATGTCTCTCCCTCACCACAAATCAGATTCTTCTGAGGAGTTCCCAGTACATATCCTTTCCCCTGTGTAATTACCTTAACCAGCTCTAGCTGTTTTTATTCTCAGAAGGTTTACTCCCTGATATACAGCTGCCTACCCCCTTCGTAAGTGCAGGTCCTAAATGAGCTTTTTTCTCTGTTCCCTCACCACAATCCAGATTCTTGGGGAGTTACCAGTACAGTTACCATACCAGGAAGTACTTAATTTATTAAGCTACTGATTTTCTTAATCTCAGTGGAGATATTTACTGATAAACAGCTACCTACGCAGCATGTTCATGGCGTTCCTAAATGAGCTTTTTTCTCTGGTTCCTCACCACAATCCAGATTCTTTTGGGGAGTTACCAGTACAACTATCCATACCATTAAGTAAATTTATTAAGCTACTGCTTTTCTTAATCTCAGTGGAGATATTTACTGATAAACAGCTACCTACGCAGCATGTTCATGTCGTTCATAAATGAGCTTTTATCTCTCTCCCACACCACAAATCAGATTCTTCTGAGGAGTTTCCAGTACATTATCCTTTCCCCTGTGTAATTACCTTAACAAGCTCCAGCTGTTTTGATTCTCAGAAGGTTTACTCCCTGATATACAGCTGCCTACCCCCTTCGTAAGTGCAGTCCTAAATGAGCTTTTTTCTCTGTTCCCTCACCACAATCCAGATTCTTTGGGGAGTTACCAGTACAGTAACCATACCAGGAAGTACTTAATTTATTAAGCTACTGCTTTTCTTAATCTCAGTGGAGATATTTACTGATAAACAGCTACCTACGCAGCATGTTCATGTCGTTCCTAAATGAGCTTTTATCTCTCTCCCTCACCACAAATCAGATTCTTCTGAGGAGTTCCCAGTACATTATCCTTTCCCCTGTGTAATTACCTTAACAAGCTCCAGCTGTTTTTATTCTCAGAAGGTTTACTCCCTGATATACAACTGCCTACCCCCTTCGTAAGTGCAGGTCCTAAATGAGCTTTTTTCTCTGTTCCCTCACCACAATCCAGATTCTTTTGGGGAGTACCAGTACAGTAACCATACCAGGAAGTACTCTAAGTTATTAAGCTACTGCTTTTCTTAATCTCAGTGGAGATATTTACTGATAAACAGCTACGTATGCGCATGTTCATGTCGTTCCTAAATGAGCTTTTATCTCCCTCCCCTCACCACAAATCAGATTCTTCTGAGGAGTTCCCAGTACATTATCCTTTCCCCTGTGTAATTACCTTAACAAGCTCCAGCTCTTTTTATTCTCAGAATCGATACTCCCTGATATACAGCTGCCTACCCCCTTCGTATGTGCAGCTCATAAATGAGCTTTTTTCTCTGTTCCCTCACCACAATCCAGATTCTTTTGGGGAGTTACCAGTACAGTAACCATACCAGGAAGTACTCTAAGTTATTAAGCTACTGCTTTTCTTAATCTCAGAGGAGATATTTACTGATAAACAGCTACCTACGCAGCATGTTCATGTCGTTCCTAAATGAGCTTTATCTCTCTCCCGTCACCACAAATCAATCAAATTCTTCTGAGGAGTTCCCAGTACATTATCCTTTCCACTGTGTAATTACCTTAACAAGCTCCAGCTGTTTTTATTCTTCAGAAGGTTTACTCCCTGATATACAGCTGCCTACCCCCTTCGTAAGTGCAGGTCCTAAATGAGCTTTTTTCTCTGTTCCCTCACCACAATCCAGATTCTTTTGGGGAGTTACCAGTACAGTAACCATACCAGGAAGTACTCTAAGTTATTAAGCTACTGCTTTTCTTAATCTCAGTGGAGATATTTACTGATAAACAGCTACCTACCCAGCACGTTCATGTCGTTCCTAAATGAGCTTTTATCTCTCTCCCCTCAACACAAATCAGATTCTTCTGAGGATTTCCAGTACATTATCCTTTCCCCTGTGTAATTACCTTAACAAGCTCCAGCTGTTTTTATTCTCAGAAGGTTTACTCCCTGATATACAGCTGCCTACCCCCTTCATAAGTGCCGGTCCTAAATGAGCTTTTTTCTCTGTTCCCTCACCACAATCCAGATTCTTTTTGAGAGTTACCAGTACAGTATCCATACCAGGAAGTACTTAATTTATTAAGCTACTGCTTTTCTTAATCTCAGTATAGATATTTACTGATAAACAGCTACGTATGCAGCATGTTCATGTCGTTCTTAAATGAGCTTTTTCTCCCTCCCTCACCACAAATCAGATTCTTCTGAGGAGTTACCAGTACATTATCCTTTCCCCTGTGTAATTACCTTAACAAGCTCCAGCTGTTTTTTAATCTCAGAATCGATACTCCCTGATAAACCTGCTACCCCCTTCGTAAGTGCAGCTCATAATGAGCTTTTTTCTCTGTTCCCTCACCACATTCCAGATTCTTTTGGGCAGTTACCAGTACAGTAACCATACCAGGAAGTACTTACTTATTAAGCTACTGCTTTTCTTAATCTCAGTGGAGATATTTACTGATAACAGCTACCTACGCAGCATGTTCATGTCGTTCCTAAATGAGCTTTTTTCTCTGTTCCCTCACCACAATCCAGATCTTTTGGGGAGTTACCAGTACAGTATCCATACCAGGAAGTACTTAATTTATTAAGCTACTGCTTTTCTTAATCTCAGTGGAGATATTTACTGATAAACAGCTACGTATGCAGCATGTTCATGTCGTTCCTAAATGAGCTTTTATCTCTCTCCCCTCACCACAAATCAGATTCTTGTGAGTAGTTCCCAGTACAATATCCTTTCCCCTGTGTAATTACCTTAACAAGCTCCAGCTGTTTTTATTCTCAGAAGGTTTACTCCCTGATATACAGCTGCCTACCCCCTTCGTAAGTGCAGGTCCTAAATGAGATTTTTTCTCTGTTCCCTCACCACAATTCAGATTCTTTAGGGGAGTTACCAGTACAGTAACCATACCAGGAAGTACTTAATTTATTAAGCTACTGCTTTTCTTAATCTCAGTAGAGATATTTAGTGATAAACAGCTACCTACGCAGCATGTTCATGTCGTTCCTAAATGAGCTTTTATCTTTCTCCCCTCACCACAAATCAGAATCTTCTGAGGAGTTCCCAGTACATTATCCTTTCCCCTGTGTAATTAGCTTAAAAAGCTCCAGCTGTTTTTATTCTCAGAAGGTTTACTCCCTGATATACAGCTGCCTACCCCCTTCGAAAGTGCAGGTCCTAAATGAGCTATTTTCTCTGTTCCCTCACCACAATCCAGATTCTTTTGGGGAGTTACCAGTGCAGTAACCATACCAGGAAGTACTTAATTCATTAAGCTACTGCTTTTCTTAATCTCAGTGGAGATATTTACTGATAAACAGCTACCTATGCAGCATGTTCATGTCGTTCCTAAATGAGCTTCTATGTCTCTCCCCTCACCACAAATCAGATTCTTCTGAGGAGTTCCCAGTTCATTATCCTTTCCCCTGTGTAATTACCTTAACCAGCTCTAGCTGTTTTTATTCTCGAAGGTTTACTCCCTGATATACAGCTGCCTACCCCCTTCGTAAGTGCAGGTCCTAAATGAGCTTTTTTCTCTGTTCCCTCACCACAATCCAGACACTTTTGGGGAGTTACCAGTACAGTAACCATACCAGGAAGTACTTAATTTATTAAGTTACTGATTTTCTTAATCTCAGTGGAGATATTTACTGATAAACAGCTACCTACGCAGCATGTTCATGGCGTTCCTAAATGAGCTTTTTTCTCTGGTTCCTCACCACAATCCAGATTCTTTTGGGAGTTACCAGTAAACTATCCATACCATTAAGTACTTAATTTATTAAGCTACTGCTTTTCTTAATCTCAGTGGAGATTTTACTGATAAACAGCTACCTACGCAGCATGTTCATGTCGTTCATAAATGAGTTTTATCTCTCTCCACACATCACAAATCAGATTATTCTGAGGAGTTTCCAGTACATAATCCTTTCCCCTGTGTAATTACCTTAACAAGCTCCAGTTGTTTTTATTCCCTGAAGGTTTACTCCCTGATATACAACTGCCTAACCCCTTCGTAAGTGCAGGTCCTAAATGAGCTTTTTTCTCTGTTCCCTCACCACAATCCAGATTCTTTTGGGGAGTTACCAGTACAGTAACCATACCAGGAAGTACTTAATTTATTAAGCTACTGCTTTTCTTAATCTCAGTGTAGATATTTACTGATAAACAGCTACGTGCGCAGCATGTTCATGTCGTTCCTAAATGAGCATTTATCTCTCTCCCCTCACCACAAATCAGATTCTTCTGAGGAGTTCCCAGTACCTTATCCTTTCCCCTGTGTAATTACCTTAACAAGCTCCAGCTGTTTTTATTCTCAGAAGGTTTACACCCTGATATACAGCTGCCTACCCCCTTCGTAAGTGCAGGTCCTAAATGAGCTTTTTTCTCTGTTCCCTCACCACATTCCAGATTCTTTTGGGGAGTTACCAGTACAGTATCCATACCAGGAAGTACTTAATTTATTAAGCTACTGCTTTTCTTAATCTCAGTGGAGATATTTACTGATAAACACCTACGTATGCAGCATGTTCATGTCGTTACTAAATGAGCTTTTATCTCTCTCCCCTCACCACAAGTCAGATTCTTCTGAGGACTTCCCAGTACATTATCCTTTCCCCTGTGTAATTACCTTAACAAGCTCCAGCTGTTTTTATTCTCAGAATCGAAACTCCCTGATATACAGCTGCCTACCCCATTCGAAAGTGCAGCTCATAAATGAGCTTTTTTCTCTGTTCCCTCACCACAATCCAGATTCTTTTGTGGAGTTACCAGTACAGTAACCATACCAGGAAGTACTTAATTTATTAAGCTACTGCTTTTCTTAATCTCAGTGGAGATATTTACTGATAAACAGCTACCTACGCAGCATGTTCATGCCGTTCTTAATGAGCTTTTATCTCTGTCCCCTCATCACAAATCAGATTCTTCTGAGGAGTTCCCAGTACATTATCCTTTCCCCTGTGTAATTACCTTAACAAGCTCCAGCTGTTTTTTATTCTCAGAAGATTTACTCCCTGATATACAACTGCCTACCCCCTTCGTAAGTGCAGGTCCTAAATGAGCTTTTTTCTCTGTTCCCTCACCACAATCCAGATTCTTTAGGGGAGTTACCAGTACAGTAACCATACCAGGAAGTACTTAATTTATTAAACTACTGCTTTTCTTAATCTCAGTGGAGATATTTACTGATAAACAGCTACCTATGCAGCATGTTCATGTCGTTCCTAAATGAGCTTATATCTTTCTCCCCTCACCACAAATCAGAATCTTCTGAGGAGTTCCCAGTACATTATTCTTTCCACTGTGTAATTACCTTAACAAGCTCCAGCTGTTTTGATTCTCAGAAGGTTTACTCCCTGATATACAGCTGCCTACCCCCTTCGTAAGTGCAGGTCCTAAATGAGCTTTTTTCTCTGTTCCCTCACCACAATCCAGATTCTTTTGGGGAGTTACCAGTACAGTAACCATACCAGGAAGTACTTAATTTATTAAGCTACTGCTTTTCTTAATCTCAGTGGAGATATTTACTGATAAACAGCTACCTACGCAGCATGTTCATGTCGTTCCTAAATGAGCTTTTATCTCTCTCCCTTCATCACAAATCAGATTCTTCTGAGGAGTTCCCAGTACATTATCCTTTCCCCTGTGTAATTACCTTAACAAGCTCCAGCTGTTTTTATTCTCAGAAGGTTTACTCCCTGATATACAACTGCCTACCCCCTTCGTAAGTGCAGGTCCTAAATGAGTTTTTTCTCTGTTCCCTCACCACATTCCAGATTCTTTTGGGGAGTTACCAGTACAGTATCCATACCAGGAAGTACTTAATTTATTAAGCTACTGCTTTTCTTAATCTCAGTGGAGATATTTACTGATAAACACCTACGTATGCAGCATGTTCATGTCGTTACTAAATGAGCTTTTATCTCTCTCCCCTCACCACAAGTCAGATTCTTCTGAGGACTTCCCAGTATATTATCCTTTCCCCTGTGTAATTACCTTAACAAGCTCCAGCTGTTTTTATTCTCAGAATCGAAACTCCCTGATATACAGCTGACTACCCCATTCGAAAGTGCAGCTCATAAATGAGCTTTTTTCTCTGTTCCCTCACCACAATCCAGATTCTTTTGTGGAGTTACCAGTACAGTAACCATACCAGGAAGTACTTAATTTATTAAGCTACTGCTTTTCTTAATCTCAGTGGAGAAATTTACTGATAAACAGCTACCTACGCAGCATGTTCATGCCGTTCTTAATGAGCTTTTATCTCTGTCCCCACATCACAAATCAGATTCTTCTGAGGAGTTCCCAGTACATTATCCTTTCCCCTGTGTAATTACCTTAACAAGCTCCAGCTGTTTTTATTCTCAGAAGATTTACTCCCTGATATACAACTGCCTACCCCCTTCGTAAGTGCAGGTCCTAAATGAGCTTTTTTCTCTGTTCCCTCACCACAAACCAGATTCTTTAGGGGAGTTACCAGTACAGTAACCATACCAGGAAGTACTTAATTTATTAAACTACTGCTTTTCTTAATCTCAGAGATATTTACTGATAAACAGCTACCTACGCAGCATGTTCATGTCGTTCCTAAATGAGCTTATATTTCTCTGTTCCCCTCACCACAAATCAGAATCTTCTGAGGAGTTCCCAGTACATTATTCTTTCCACTGTGTAATTACCTTAACAAGCTCCAGCTGTTTTGATTCTCAGAAGGTTTACTCCCTGATATACAGCTGCCTACCCCCTTCGTAAGTGCAGGTCCTAAATGAGCTTTTTTCTCTGTTCCCTCACCACAATCCAGATTCTTTTGGGGAGTTACCAGTACAGTAACCATACCAGGAAGTACTTAATTTATTAAGCTACTGCTTTTCTTAATCTCAGTGGAGATATTTACTGATAAACAGCTACCTACGCAGCATGTTCATGTCGTTCCTAAATGAGCTTTTATCTCTCTGTTCCCTCATCACAAATCAGATTCTTCTGAGGAGTTCCCAGTACATTATCCTTTCCCCTGTGTAATTACCTTAACAAGCTCCAGCTGTTTTTATTCTCAGAAGGTTTACTCCCTGATATACAACTGCCTACCCCCTTCGTAAGTGCAGGTCCTAAATGAGCTTTTTTCTCTGTTACCTCACCACAATCCAGATTCTTTTGGGGAGTTACCAGTACAGTAACCATACCAGGAAGTACTCTAAGTTATTAAGCTACTGCTTTTCTTAATCTCAGTGGAGATATTTACTGATAAACAGCTACGTATGCGCATGTTCATGTCGTTCCTAAATGAGCTTTTATCTCCCTCCCCTCACCACAAATCAGATTCTTCTGAGGAGTTCCCAGTACATTATCCTTTCCCCTGTGTAATTACCTTAACAAGCTCCAGCTCTTTTTATTCTCAGAATCGATACTCCCTGATATACAGCTGCCTACCCCCTTCGTATGTGCAGCTCATAAATGAGCTTTTTTCTCTGTTCCCTCACCACAATCCAGATTCTTTTGGGGAGTTACCAGTACAGTAACCATACCAGGAAGTACTCTAAGTTATTAAGCTACTGCTTTTCTTAATCTCAGAGGAGATATTTACTGATAAACAGCTACCTACGCAGCATGTTCATGTCGTTCCTAAATGAGCTTTATCTCTCTCCCCTCACCACAAATCAAATCAGATTCTTCTGAGGAGTTCCCAGTACATTATCCTTTCCACTGTGTAATTACCTTAACAAGCTCCAGCTGTTTTTATTCTTCAGAAGGTTTACTCCCTGATATACAGCTGCCTACCCCCTTCGTAAGTGCAGGTCCTAAATGAGTTTTTTTCTCTGTTCCCTCACCACAATCCAGATTCTTTTGGGGAGTTACCAGTACAGTAACCATACCAGGAAGTACTCTAAGTTATTAAGCTACTGCTTTTCTTAATCTCAGTGGAGATATTTACTGATAAACAGCTACCTACCCAGCACGTTCATGTCGTTCCTAAATGAGCTTTTATCTCTCTCCCCTCAACACAAATCAGATTCTTCTGAGGATTTCCCAGTACATTATCCTTTCCCCTGTGTAATTACCTTAACAAGCTCCAGCTGTTTTTATTCTCAGAAGGTTTACTCCCTGATATACAGCTGCCTACCCCCTTCATAAGTGCCGGTCCTAAATGAGCTTTTTTCTCTGTTCCCTCACCACAATCCAGATTCTTTTTGGAGTTACCAGTACAGTATCCATACCAGGAAGTACTTAATTTATTAAGCTACTGCTTTTCTTAATCTCAGTATAGATATTTACTGATAAACAGCTACGTATGCAGCATGTTCATGTCGTTCTTAAATGAGCTTTTATCTCCCTCCCCTCACCACAAATCAGATTCTTCTGAGGAGTTCCCAGTACATTATCCTTTCCCCTGTGTAATTACCTTAACAAGCTCCAGCTGTTTTTATTCTCAGAAGGTTTACTCCCTGATATACAGCTGCCTACCCCCTTCGTAAGTGCAGGTCCTAAATGAGATTTTTTCTCTGTTCCCTCACCACAATTCAGATTCTTTAGGGGAGTTACCAGTACAGTAACCATACCAGGAAGTACTTAATTTATTAAGCTACTGCTTTTCTTAATCTCAGTGGAGATATTTAGTGATAAACAGCTACCTACGCAGCATGTTCATGTCGTTCCTAAATGAGCTTTTATCTTTCACCCCTCACCACAAATCAGAATCTTCTGAGGAGTTCCCAGTACATTATCCTTTCCCCTGTGTAATTAGCTTAAAAAGCTCCAGCTGTTTTTATTCTCAGAAGGTTTACTCCCTGATATACAGCTGCCTACCCCCTTCGAAAGTGCAGGTCCTAAATGAGCTATTTTCTCTGTTCCCTCACCACAATCCAGATTCTTTTGGGGAGTTACCAGTACAGGATCCATACCAGGAAGTACTTAATTTATTAAGCTACTGCTTTTCTTAATCTCAGTGGAGATATTTACTGATAAACAGCTACGTATGCAGCATGTTCATGTCGTTCTTAAATGAGCTTTTATCTCTCTCCCCTCACCACAAATCAGATTCTTCTGAGGAATTCCCAGTACATTATCCTTTCCCCTGTGTAATTACCTTAACAAGCTCCAGCTGTTTTTATTCTCAGAAGGTTTACTCCCTGATATACACTTGCCTACCCCCTTCGTAAGTGCAGGTCCTAAATGAGCTTTTTTATCTGTTCCCTCACCACAATCCAGATTCTTTGGGGAGTTACCAGTACAGTAACCATACCAGGAAGTACTTAATTTATTAAGCTACTGCTTTTCTTAATCTCAGTGGAGATATTTACTGATAAACAGCTACCTACGCAGCATGTTCATGTCGTTCCTAAATGAGCTTTTATCTCTCTCCCCTCACCACAAATCAGATTCTTCTGAGGAGTTCCCAGTACGTTATCCTTTCCAGTGTAATTACCTTAAGAAGCTCCAGCTGTTTTTTATTCTCAGAAGGTTACACCCTGATGTACAGCTGCCTACCCCCTTCGTCAGTGCATGTCCTAAATCAGCTTTTTTCTCTGTTCCCTCACCACAATCCAGATTCTTTTGGGAGTTACCAGTACAGTAACCATACCAGGAAGTACTTAATTTATTAAGCTACTGCTTTTCTTAATCTCAGTGGAGATATTTACTGATAAACAGCTACCTACGCAGCATGTTCATGTCGTTCCTAAATGAGCTTTTATCTCTCTCCCCTCACCACAAATCAGATTCTTCTGAGGAGTTCCCAGTACATTATCCTTTCCCCTGTGTAATTACCTTAACAAGCTCCAGCTGTTTTTATTCTCAGAAGGTTTACTCCCTGAAATAAAGCTGCCTACCCCCTTCGTAAGTGCAGGTCCTAAATGAGCTTTTTTCTCTGTTCCCTCACCACAATCCAGATTCTTTTGGGGAGTTGCCAGTACAGTAACCATACCAGGAAGTACTTAATTTATTAAGCTACTGCTTTTCTTAATCTCAGTGGAGATATTTACTGATAAACAGCTACGTATGCAGCATGTTCATCTCGTTCTTAAATGATCTTTTATCTCTCTCCCCTCACCACAAATCAGATTCTTCTGAGGAGTTCCCAGTACATTATCCTTTCCCCTGTGTAATTACCTTAACAAGCTCCAGCTGTTTTTATTCTCAGAAGGTTTACTCCCTGATATACAGCTGCCTACCCCCTTCGTAAGTGCAGGTCCTAAATGAGCTTTTTTCTCTGTTCCCTCGCCACAATCCAGATTCTTTTGGGGAGTTACCAGTACAGTAACCATACCAGGAAGTACTTAATTTATTAAGCTACTGCTTTTCTTAATCTCAGTGGAGATATTTACTGATAAACAGCTATGTACGCAGCATGTTCATGTCGTTCCTAAATGAGCTTTTTTCTCTGTTCCCTCACCACAATCCAGATTCTTTTGGGGAGTTACCAGTAGAGGATCCATACCAGGAAGTACTTAATTTATTAAGCTACTGCTTTTCTTAATCTCAGTGGAGATATTTACTGATAAACAGCTACATATGCAGCATGTTCATGTCGTTCTTAAATGAGCTTTTTTCTCTGTTCCCTCACCACAAATCAGATTCTTCTGAGGAATTCCCAGTACATTATCCTTTCCCCTGTGTAATTACCATAACAAGCTAGCTGTTTTTATTCTCAGAAGGTTTACTCCCTGATATACAACTGCCTACCCGCTTCGTAAGTGCAGGTCCTAAATGAGCTTTTTTATCTGTTCCCCTCACCACAATCCAGATTTTGGGGAGTTACCAGTACATATCCATACCAGGAAGTACTTAATTTATTAAGCTACTGCTTTTCTTAATCTCAGAGATATTTACTGATAAACAGCTACCTACGCAGCATGTTCATGTCGTTCCTAAATGAGCTTTTATCTCTCTCCCTCACCACAAATCAGATTTTTCTGAGGAGTTCCCAGTACATTATCCTTTCCCCTGTGTAATTACCTTAACAAGCTCCAGCTGTTTTTATTCTCAGAAGGTTTACTCCCTGATATACAGCTGCCTACCCACTTCGTAAGTGCAGGTCCTAAATGAGCTTTTTTCTCTGTTCCCTCGCCACAATCCAGATTCTTTTGGGGAGTTACCAGTACAGTAACCATACCAGGAAGTACTTAATTTATTAAGCTACTGCTTTTCTTAATCTCAGTGGAGATATTTACTGATAAACAGCTACCTACGCAGCATGTTCATGTCGTTCCTAAATGAGCTTTTATCTCTCCCCTCACCACAAATCAGATTCTTCTGAGGAGTTCCCAGTACATTATCCTTTCCCCTGTGTAATTACCTTAACAAGCTCCAGCTGTTTTTATTCTCAGAAGGTTTACTATATACACTTGCCTACCCCCTTCGTAAGTGCAGGTCCTAAATGAGCTTTTTTATCTGTTCCCTCACCACAATCCAGATTTTTTGGGGAGTTACCAGTACAGTAACCATACCAGGAAGTACTTAATTTATTAAGCTACTGCTTTTCTTAATCTCAGTGGAGATATTTACTGATAAACAGCTACCTACGCAGCATGTTCATGTCGTTCCTAAATGAGCTTTTATCTCTCTCCCCTCACCACAAATCAGATTCTTCTGAGGAGTTCCAGTACGTTATCCTTTCCAGTGTAATTACCTTAAGAAGCTCCAGCTGTTTTTATTCTCAGAAGGTTACACCCTGATGTACAGCTGCCTACCCCCTTCGTCAGTGCATGTCCTAAATCAGCTTTTTTCTCTGTTCCCTCACCACAATCCAGATTCTTTTGGGGAGTTACCAGTACAGTAACCATACCAGGAAGTACTTAATTTATTAAGCTACTGCTTTTCTTAATCTCAGTGGAGATATTTACTGATAAACAGCTACCTACGCAGCATGTTCATGTCGTTCCTAAATGAGCTTTTATCTCTCTCCCCTCACCACAAATCAGATTCTTCTGAGGAGTTCCCAGTACATTATCCTTTCCCCTGTGTAATTACCTTAACAAGCTCCAGCTGTTTTTATTCTCAGAAGGTTTACTCCATGAAAAAAAACTGCCTAACCCCATCGTAAGTGCAGGTCCTAAATGAGCTTTTTTCTCTGTTCCCTCACCCCAATCCAGATTCTTTTGGGGAGTTACCAGTACAGTAACCATACCAGGAAGTACTTAATTTATTAAGCTACTGCTTTTCTTAATCTCAGTGGAGATATTTACTGATAAACAGCTACCTACGGAGCATGTTCATGTCGTTCCTAAATGAGCTTTTTTCTCTTTCCCCTCACCACAAATCAGATTCTTCTGAGGAGTTCCCACTACATTATCCTTTCCCCTGTGTAATTACCTTAACAAGCTCCAGCTGTTTTTATTCTCAGACGGTTTACTCCCTGATATAGAGCTGCCTACCCCCTTCGTAAGTGCAGGTCTTAAATGAGCTTTTTTATCTGTTCCCTCAACACAATCCAGATTCTTTTGGGGAGTTACCAGTACAGTAACCATACCAGGAAGTACTTAATTTATTAAGCTACTGCTTTTCTTAATCTCAGAGGAGATATTTACTGATAAACAGCTACCTACGCAGCATGTTCATGTCGTTCCTAAATGAGCTTTTATCTCTCTCCCTCACCACAAATCAGATTCTTCTGAGGAGTTCCCAGTACATTATCCTTTCCCCTGGAATTACCTTAACAAGCTCCAGCTGTTTTTATTCTCAGAAGGTTTACTCCCTGAAATAAAGCTGCCTACCCCCTTCGTAAGTGCAGGTCCTAAATGAGCTTTTTTCTCTGTTCCCTCACCACAAATCCAGATTCTTTGGGGAGTTTCCAGTACAGTAACCATACCAGGAAGTACTTAATTTATTAAGCTACTGCTTTTCTTAATCTCAGTGGAGATATTTACTGATAAACAGCTACGTATGCAGCATGTTCATCTCGTTCTTAAATGATCTTTTATCTCTCTCCCTCACCACAAATCAGATTCTTCTGAGGGAGTTCCCAGTACATTATCCTTTCCAGTGTAATTACCTTAACAAGCTCCAGCTGTTTTTATTCTCAGAAGGTTTACTCCCTGATATACAGCTGCCTACCCCCTTCGTAAGTGCAGGTCCTAAATGAGCTTTTTTCTCTGTTCCCTCGCTACAATCCAGATTCTTTTGGGAGTTACCAGTACAGTAACCATACCAGGAAGTACTTAATTTATTAAGCTACTGCTTTTCTTAATCTCAGTGGAGATATTTACTGATAAACAGCTACGTACGCAGCATGTTCATGTCGTTCCTAAATGAGCTTTTTTCTCTGTTCCCTCACCACAATCCAGATTCTTTTGGGGAGTTACCAGTAGAGGATCCATACCAGGAAGTACTTAATTTATTAAGCTACTGCTTTTCTTAATCTCAGTGGAGATATTTACTGATAAACAGCTACATATGCAGCATGTTCATGTCGTTCTTAAATGAGCTTTTATCTCTCTCCCCTCATCCACAAATCAGATTCTTCTGAGGAATTCCCAGTACATTATCCTTTCCCCTGTGTAATTACCTTAACAAGCTCCAGCTGTTTTTATTCTCAGAAGGTTTACTCCCTGATATACAACTGCCTACCCGCTTCGTAAGTGCAGGTCCTAAATGAGCTTTTTTATCTGTTCCCTCACCACAATCCAGATTTTTTGGGGAGTTACCAGTACCGTATCCATACCAGGAAGTACTTAATTTATTAAGCTACTGCTTTTCTTAATCTCAGTGGAGATATTTACTCATAAACAGCTACCTACGCAGCATGTTCATGTCGTTCCTAAATGAGCTTTTATCTCTCTCCCCTCACCACAAATCAGATTTTTCTGAGGAGTTCCCAGTACATTATCCTTTCCCCTGTGTAATTACCTTAACAAGCTCCAGCTGTTTTTATTCTCAGAAGGTTTACTCCCTGATATACAGCTGCCTACCCCCTTCGTAAGTGCAGGTCCTAAATGAGCTTTTTTCTCTGTTCCCTCGCTACAATCCAGATTCTTTTGGGGAGTTACCAGTACAGTAACCATAACATGAAGTACTTAATTTATTAAGCTAGTGCTTTTCTTAATCTCAGTGGAGATATTTACTGATAAACAGCTACCTATGCAGCATGTTCATGTCGTTCCTAAATGAGCTTTTATCTCTCCCTCACCACAATCAGATTCTTCTGAGGAGTTCCCAGTACATTATCCTTTCCCCTGTGTAATTACCTTAACAAACTCCAGCTGTTTTTATTCTCAGAAGGTTTACTCCCTGATATACACGTGCCTACCCTCTTCGTAATTGCAGGTCCTAAATGAGCTTTTTTCTCTGTTCCCTCAACACAATCCAGATTCTTTTGGGGAGTTACCAGTACAGTAAGCATACCAGGAAGTACTTAATTTATTAAGCTACTGCTTTTCTTAATCTCAGTGGAGATATTTACTGATAAACAGCTACCTACGCAGCATGTTCATGTCGTTCCTAAATGAGCTTTTATCTCTCTCCCCTCACCACAAATCAGATTCTTCTGAGGAGTTCCCAGTACATTATCTTTTCCCCTGTGTAATTACCTTAACAAGCTCCAGCTGTTTTTATTCTCAGAAGGTTTACTCCATGAAAAAAAACTGCCTACCCCCTTCGTAAGTGCCGGTCCTAAATGAGCTTTTTTCTCTGTTCCCTCACCACAATCCAGATTCTTTTGGGGAGTTACCAGTACAGTATCCATACCAGGAAGTACTTAATTTATTAAGCTACTGCTTTTCTTAATCTCAGTGGAGATATTTACTGATAAACAGCTGCCTACCCCCTTCGTAAGTGCAGTTCCTAAATGAGCTTTTATCTCTCTCCCTCACCACAAATCAGATTCTTCTGAGGAGTTCCCAGTACATTATCCTTTCCCCTGTGTAATTACCTTAACAAGCTCCAGCTGTATTTATTCTCAGAAGGTTTACTCCCTGATATACAGCTGCCTACCCGCTTCGTAAGTGCAGGTCCTAAATGAGCTTTTTTCTCTTTTCAGTCACCACAATCCAGATTCTTTTGGGAGTTACCAGTACAGTAACAATACCAAGAAGTACTTAATTTATTAAGCTACTGCTTTTCTTAATCTCAGTGGAGATATTTACTGATAAACAGCTACCTACGTAGCATGTTCATGTCGTTCCTAAATGAGCTTTTTTCTCTGTTCCTTCACCACAATCCAGATTGTTTTGGGGAGTTACCAGTCCAGTATCCATACCAGGAAGTACTTAATTTATTAAGCTACTGCTTTTCTTAATCTCAGTGGAGATATTTACTGATAAACAGCTACGTATGCAGCATGTTCATGTCGTTCCTAAATGAGCTTTTATCTCTCTCCCCTCACCACAAATCAGATTCTTGTGAGTAGTTCCCAGTACAATATCCTTTCCCCTGTGTAATTACCTTAACAAGTTCCAGCTGTTTTTATTCTCAGAAGGTTTACTCCCTGATATACAGCTGCCTACCCCCTTCGTAAGTGCAGGTCCTAAATGAGATTTTTTCTCTGTTCCCTCACCACAATCCAGATTCTTTAGGGGAGTTACCAGTAGAGTAACGATTCCAGGAAGTACTTAATTTATTAAGCTACTGCTTTTCTTAATCTCAGTGGAGATATTTACTGATAAAGAGCTACCTACGCAGCATCTTCATGTCGTTCCTAAATGAGCTTTTATCTCTCTCCCCTCACCACAAATCAGATTCTTTTGAGGAGTTCCCAGTACATTATGCTTTCCCTTGTGTAATTACCTTAACAAGCTCGAGCTGTTTTTATTCTCAGAAGGTTTACTTCCTGATATACTGCTGCCTATCCCCTTCGTAAGTGCAGGTCCTATATGAGCTTTATTCTCTGTTCCCTCACCACAATCAGATTCATTTGGGGAGTTACCAGTACTGTAACCATACCAGGAAGTACTTAGTTTCTTAAGCTACTGCTTTTCTTAATCTCAGTGGAGATATTTACGGATAAACAGCTACGTAAGCAGCATGTTCATGTTGTTCCTAAATGAGCTTTTATCTCTCTCCCCTCACCACAAATCATATTCTTCTGAGGAGTTCCCAGTACATTATCCTTTCCCCTGTGTAATTACCTTAACAAGCTCCAGCTTTTTTTATTGCAGAAGGTTTACTCCCTGATATACAGCTGCCTACCCCCTTCGTAAGTGCCGGTCCTAAATGAGCTTTTTTCTCTGTTCCCTCACCACAATCCAGATTCTTTGGGGAGTTACCAGTACAGTAACCATACCAGGAAGTACTTAATTTATTAAGTTACTGCTTTTCTTAATCTCAGTGGAGATATTTACTGATAAACAGCTACCTACGCAGCATGTTCATGTCGTTCCTAAATGAGCTTTGATCTCTCTCCCCTCACCACAAATCAGATTATTCTGAGGAGTTCCCAGTACATTATCCTTTCCCCTGTGTAATTACCTTAACAAGCTTCAGCTGTTTTTTATTCTCAGAAGGTTTACTCCCTGATATACTGCTGCCTACCCCCTTCGTAAGTGCAGGTTCCTAAATGAGCTTTTTCTCTGTTCCCTCACAACAATCCAGATTCTTTTGGGGAATTACCAGTACAGAAACCATTCCAGGAAGTACTTAATTTATTAAGCTACTGCTTTCTTAATCTCAGTGGAGATATTTACTGATAAACAGCTACCTAAGCAGCATGTTCATGTCGTTCTTAAATGAGCTTTTATCTCTCTCCCCTCACCACAAATCAGATTCTTCTGAGGAGTTGCCAGTACATTATCCTTTCTCCTGTGTAATTAACTTATCAAGCTCCAGCTGTTTTTATTCTCAGAAGGTTTACTCCCTGATATACAGCTGCATACCCCCTTCGTAAGTGCAGGTCCTAAATGAGCTTTTTTCTCTGTTCCCTCAATACAATCCAGATTCTTTAGGGGAGTTACCAGTAGAGTAACCATTCCAGGAAGTACTTAATTTATTAAGCTACTGCTTTTCTTAATCTCAGTGGAGATATTTACTGATAAACAGCTACCTACGCAGCATGTTCATGTCATTCCTAAATGAGCTTTTATCTATCTCCCCTCATCACAAATCAGATTCTTCTGAGAAGTTCCCAGTACATTATCCTTTCCCCTGTGTAATTTCCTTAACAAGCTCCAGCTGTTTTTATTCTCAGAAGGTTTACTCCCTGATATACATCTGCCTACCACCTTCGTAAGTTCGTTTCCTAAATGAGCTTATTTCTCTGTTCCCTCACCACAATCCAGATTCTTTTGGGGAGTTACCAGTACAGTAACCATAACAGGAAGTACTTAGTTTATTAAGCTACTGCTTTTCTTAATCTCAGTGGAGATATTTACTGATAAACAGCTACCTACGCAGCATGTACATGTCGTTCCTAAATGAGCTTTTATCTCTCTCCCCTCACCAAAAATCAGATTCTTCTGAGAACTTCCCAGTACATTATCCTTTCCCCTGTGTAATTACCTTAACAAGCTCCAGCTGTTTTTATTCTTAGAAGGTTTACTCCCTGATATACAGCTGCCTACCCCCTTCGTAAGTGCAGATCCTAAATGAGCTTTTTTCTCTGTTCCCTCACCACAATCCAGATTCTTTTGGGGAGTTAAAAGTACAGTAACCATACCAGGAAGTACTTAATTTATTAAGCTACTGCTTTATTTAATCTCAGTGGAGATATTTACTAATAAACAGATACCTACACAGCATGTTCATGTCGTTCCTAAATGAGCTTTTATCTCTCTCCCCTCACCACATATCAGATTCTTCTGAGGAGTTCCCAGTACATCATCCTTTCCCCTGTGTAATTACCTTAACAAGCTCCAGCTGTTTTTATTCTCAGAAGGTTTACTCCCTGATATACGACTGCATAACCCCTTCGTAAGTGCAGGTCCTAAATGAGCTTTTTTTCTCTGTTCCCTCACCACAATCCAGATTCTTTTGGGGAGTTACCAGTACAGTAACCGTACCAGGAAGTACTTAATTTATTAAGCTACTGCTTTTCTTAATCTCAGTGGAGATATTTACTGATAAACAGCTACCTACGCAGCATGTTCATGTCGTTCTAAATGAGCTTTTATCTCTCTCCCCTCACCACAAATCAGATTCTTCTGAGGAGTTCCCAGTACATAATCCTTTCCCCTGTGTAATTACCTTAACAAGCTCCAGCTGTTTTTATTCTCAGAAAGTTCACTCCCTGACATACAGCTGCCTACCCCCTTCGTAAGTGCAGGTCCTAAATGAGCTTTTTTCTCTGTTCCCTCACCACAATCCAGATTCTTTTGGGGAGTTACCAGTACAGTAACCATACCAGGAAGTACTTAATTTATTAAGCTACTGCTTTTCTTAATCTCAGTGGAGATATTTACTGATAAACAGCTACCTACGCAGCATGTTCATGTCGTTCCTAAATGAGCTTTTTTCTCTGTTTCCTCACCACAATCCAGATTCTTTTGGGGAGTTACCAGTACAGTATCCATAACAGGAAGTACTTAATTTATTAAGCTACTGCTTATCTTAATCTCAGTGGAGATATTTACTGATAAACAGCTACATATGCAGCATGTTCATGTCGTTCCTAAATGAGCTTTTATCTCTCTCCCCTCACCACAAATCAGATTCGTCTGAGGAGTTCCCAGTACATTATCCTTTCCCCTGTGTAATTACCTTAACAAGCTCCATCTGTTTTTATTCTCAGAAGCGATACTCCCTGATATACAGCTGCCTACCCCCTTCGTAAATGCAAGTCCTAAATGAGCTTTTTTCTCTGATACCTCACCACAATTCAGATTCTTTTGGGGAGTTACCAGTACAGAAACCATACCAGGAAGTACTAAATTTATTAAGCTACTGCTTTTCTTAATCTCAGGGAGATATTTACTGATAAACAGCTACCTACACAGCATGTACATGTCGTTCATAAATGAGCTTTTATCTCTCTCCCCTCATCACAGAGCAGATTCTTCTGAGGTGTTCCAATACATTATCCTTTCCCCTGTGTAATTACCTTAACAAGCTCCAGCTGTTTTTATTCTCAGAAGGTTTACTCCCTGATATACACCTGCCTACCCCCTTCGTAAGTGCAGGTCCTAAATGAGCTTTTTTCTCTGTTTCCTCACCACAATCCAGATTCTTTTGGGGAGTTACCAGTACAGTATCCATACCAGGAAGTACTTAATTTATTAAGCTACTGCTTTTCTTAATCTCAGTGGAGATATTTACTGATAAACAGCTATGTATGCAGCATGTTCATGTCGTTCCTAAATGAGCTTTTATCTCTCTCCCCTCACCACAAATCAGATTGTTCTGAGGAGATCCCAGTACATTATCCTTTCCCCTGTGTAATTACCTTAACAAGCTCCAGCTGTTTTTTTTCTCAGAAGGTTTACTCCCTGATATACAGCTGCCTACCCCCTTCGTAAGTGCCGGTCCTTAATGAGCTTTTTTCTCTGTTCCCTCACCACAATCCAGATTCTATGGTGAGTTACCAGTACAGTAACCATACTAGGAAGTACATAATTTATTAAGCTACTGCTTTTCTTAATCTCAGTGGAGATATTTACTGATAAACAGCTACCTACACAGCATGTCCATGTCGTTCCTAAATGAGCTTTTTTCTCTCTCCCCTCACCACAAATCAGATTCTTCTGAGGAGTTCCCATTACATTATACTTTATCCTGTGTAATTACCTTAACAAGCTCCAGCTGTTTTTATTCTCAGAAGGTTTACTCCCTGATATACAGCTGCCTACCCCCTTCGTAAGTGCAGGTGCTAAATGAGCTTTTTTCTCTGTTCCCTCACCACAATCCAGATTCTTTTGGGAAGTTACCAGTACAGTAAACATACCAGGAAGTACTTAATTTATTAAGCTACTGCTTTTCTTAATCTCAGTGGAGATATTTACTGATAAACAGCTACCTACGCATCATGTTCATGTCGTTCTTAATGAGCTTTTATCTCTCTCCCCTCACCACAAATCAGATTCTTCTGAGGAGTTCCCAGTACATTATCCTTTCCCCTGTGTAATTACCTTAACAAGATCCAGTTGTTTTTATTCTCAGAAGGTTTACTCCCTGATATACAGCTGCCTACCCCCTTCGTAAGTGCCAGTCCTTAATGAGCTTTTTTCTCTGTTCCCTCACCAAAATCCAGATTCTATGGTGAGTTACCAGTACAGTAACCATACCAGGAAGTACTTTATTTATTAAGCTACTGCTTTTCTTAATCTTAGTGGAGATATTTATTGATAAACTGCTACCTACGCAGCATGTTCATGTCGTTCATAAATGAGCATTTATCTCTCTCCCCTCACCACAAATCAGATTCTTCTGAGGAGTTCCCAGTACATTATCCTTTCCCCTGTGTAATTACCTTAACAAGCTCCAGCTGTTTTTATTTTCAGAAGGTTTACTCCATGATATACAGCTGCCTACCCCCTTCGTAAGTGCAGGTCCTAAATGAGCTTTTTTCTCTGTTCCCTCACCACAATCCAGATTCTTTTGTGGAGGTACCAGTACAGTATCCATACCAGGAAGTATTTAATTTATTACGCTACCGCTTTTCTTAATCTCAGTGGAGATATTTACTGATAAACAGCTATGTATGCAGCATGTTCATGTCGTTCGTAAATGAGCTTTTATCTCTCTCCCCTCACCAAAAATCAGATTCTTCTGAGGAGTTCCCAGTACATTATCCTTTCCCCTGTGTAATTACCTTAACAAGCTCCAGCTGTTTTTATTCTCAGAATTTTTACTCCCTGATATACAGCTGCCTACCCCCTCCGTAAGTGCAGATCCTAAATGAGCTTTTTTCTCTGTTCCCTCACCACAATCCAGATTCTTTTGGGGAGTTACCAGTACAGTAACCATACCAGGAAGTACTTAATTTATTAAGCTACTGCTTTTCTTAATCTCAGTGGAGATATTTACTGATAAACAGCTACCTACGCAGCATGTTCATGTCGTTCCTAAATGAGCTTTTATCTCTCTGCCCTCACCACAAATCAGATTCTTCTGAGGATTTCCCAGTACATTAGCCTTTCCCCTGCGTTATTACCTTAACAAGCTCCAACTGTTTATATTCTCAGAAGGTTTACTCCCTGATATACAGCTGCCTACCCCCCTTCGTAAGTGCAGGTCCTAAATGAGCTTTTTTCTCTGTTCCCTCACCACAATCCAGATTCTTTTGGGGAGTTACCAGTACAGTATCCAAACCAGGAAGTACTTAATTTATTAAGCTACTGCTTTTCTTAATCTCAATGGAGATATTTACTGATAAACAGCTACGTATGCAGCATGTTCATATCGTTCCTAAATGAGCTTTTATCTCTCTCCCCTCACCACAAATCAGATTCTTCTGAGGAGATCCAGTACATTATCCTTTCCCCTGTGTAATTACCTTAACAAGCTCCAGCTGTTTTTATTTTCAGAAGGTTTACTCCCTGATATACAGCTGCCTACAGTGCAGGACCTAAATGAGCTTTTTTCTCTGTTCCC
>NW_025957351.1:0-39235 GCF_023159225.1 Perognathus longimembris pacificus | reverse complement strand
ACCTGCACTTAAAAGGGGGTAGGCAGTTGTATATCAGGGGGTAAACCTTCTGAGAATAAAAACAGCTGGAGCTTGTTAAGGTAATTACACAGGGGAAAGATAATGTACTGGTAACTCCTCAGAAGAATCTGATTTGTGATGAGAGGAGAGAGATAAAAGGTCATTTATGAACGACATGAACATGCTGCGTAGGTAGCTGTTTATCAGTAAATATCTCCACTGAGATTCAGAAAAGCAGTATCTTAATAAATTAAGTACTTCCTGGTATGGTTATTGTACTGGTAACTCCCCAAAAGAATCTGAATTGTGGTGAGGGATCAGAGAAAAAAGCTCATTTAGGACCTGCACTTACGAAGGGAGTAGGCAGCTGTGTATCAGGGAGTATCGCTTCTGAGAATAAAAACAGATGGAGCTTGTTAAGGTAATTACACAGGGGAAAGGATAATGTACTGGGAACTCCTCAGAAGAATCTGATTTGAGGTGAGGGGAGAGAGATAAAAGCTCATTTAGGAACCACATGAACATGCTGCATACTTGGCTGTTTATCAGTAAATATCTCCACTGAGATTAAGAAAAGCAGTAGCTTAATAAAGTAAGTACTTCCGGGTATGGATACTGTACTGGTAACTCCCCAAAAGAATCTGGATTGTGGTGAGAAAACAGAGAAAAAAATCTCATTTAGGAACGCCATGAACATGCTGCATAGGTAGCTGTTTATCAGTAAATATCTCCACTGAGATTAAGAAAAGCAGTAGCTTAATAAATTAAGTACTTCCTGGTCTGGTTACTGTACTGGTAACTCCCCAAAAGAATCTGGATTGTGGTGAGGGAACAGAGAAAAAAGCTCATTTAGGACCTGCACTTACGAAGGGGGTATGCAGCTGTATATCAGTGAGTATACCTTCTGAGAATAAAAACAGCTGAAGCTTGTTAAGGTAATTACACAGGGGAAAGGATAATGTACTGGGAACTCCTCAGAAGAATCTGATTTCTGGTGACGGGAGAGAGATAAAAGCTCATTTAGGAACGACATGAACATGCTGCGTAGTTAGCTGTTTATAAGTAAATATCTCCACTGAGATTAAGAAAAGCAGTAGCTTAATAAATTAAGTACTTCCTGGTATGGTTACTGTACTGGTAACTCCGCAAAAGAATCTGGATTGTGGTGAGGGAACAGAGAAAAAAGCTCATTTAGGACCTGCACTTACGAAGGGGGTAGGCAGTTGTATATCAGGGGGTAAACCTTCTGAGAATAAAAACAGCTGGAGCTTGTTAAGGTAATTACACAGGGGAAAGATAATGTACTGGTAACTCCTCAGAAGAATCTGATTTGTGATGAAAGGAGAGAGATAAAAGGTCATTTATGAACGACATGAACATGCTGCGTAGGTAGCTGTTTATCAGTAAATATCTCCACTGAGATTCAGAAAAGCAGTAGCTTAATAAATTAAGTACTTCCTGGTATGGTTATTGTACTGGTAACTCCCCAAAAGAATCTGAATTGTGGTGAGGGATCAGAGAAAAAAGCTCATTTAGGACCTGCACTTACGAAGGGGTTAGGCAGCTGTATATCAGGGAGTAAACCTTCTGAGAATAAAAACAGCTGGAGCTTGTTAAGGTAATTACACAGGGGAAAGGATAATGTACTGGGAACTCCTCAGAAGAATCTGATTTGTGGTGAGGGGAGAGAGATAAAAGCTCATTTAGGAACGACATGAACATGCTGCGTAGGTAGCTTTATCAGTAAATATCTCCACTGAGATTAAGAAAAGCAGTAGCTTAATAAATTAAGTACTTCCTGGTATGGTTACTATACTGGTAACTCCCCAAAAGAAACTGGATTGTGGTGAGGGAACAGAGAAAAAGCTCATTTAGGACCGGCACTTACGAAGGGGGTAGGCAGCTGTATATCAGGGAGTAAAACTTCTGAGAATAAAAACAGCTGGAGCTTGTTAAGGTAATTACACAGGGGAAAGGATAATGTACTGGGAACTCCTCAGAAGAATCTGATTTGTGATGAGGGGAGAGGGATAAAAGCTCATTTATGAACGACATGAACATGCGGCGTAGGTAGCTGTTTATCAGTAAATATCTCCACTGAGATTAAGAAAAGCAGTAGCTTAATAAATTAAGTACTTCCTGGTATGGTTACTGTACTGGTAAGTCCCCAAAAGAATCTGGATTGTGGTGAGGAAACAGAGAAAAAAGCTCATTTAGGAACGCCATGAACATGCTGCGTAGGTAGCTGTTTATCAGTAAATATCTCCACTGAGATTAAGAAAAGCAGTAGCTTAATAAATTAAGTACTTCCTGGTATGGTTACTGTACTGGTAACTCCCCAAAAGAATCTGGATTGTGGCGAGGGAACAGAGAAAAAAGCTCATTTAGGACCTGGACTTACGAAGGGGGTAGGCAGCTGTATATCAGGGAGTAAACCTTCTGAGAATAAAAACAGCTGGAGCTTGTTAAGGTAATTACACAGGGGAAAGGATAATGTACTGGGAATTCCTCAGAAGAATCTGATTAGTGGTGAGGGGAGAGATATAATAGCTCATTTAGGAACGACATGAACATGCTGCATACGTAGCTGTTTATCAGTAAATATCTACACTGAGATTAAGAAAAGCAGTTACGTAATAAATTAAGTACTTCCTGGTAAGGATACTGTACTGGTAACTCCCCAAAAGAATCTGGATTGTGGCGAGGGAACAGAGAAAAAAGCTCATTTAGGACCTGGACTTACGAAGGGGGTAGGCAGCTGTATATCAGGGAGTAAACCTTCTGAGAATAAAAACAGCTGGAGCTTGTTAAGGTAATTATACAGGGGAAAGGATAATGTACTGGGAACTCCTCAGAAGAATCTGATTTGTGGTGAGTGGAGAGAGATAAAAGCTCATTTAGGAACGACATGAACATGCTGCGTAGGTATCTGTTTATCAGTAAATATCTGCACTGGGATTAAGAAAAGCAGTAGCTTAATAAATTATTTACTTCCTGGTATGGTTACTGTACTGGTATCTCCCCAAAAGAATCTGGACTGTGGTGAGGGAACAGAGAAAAAAGCTCATTTAGGACCTGCACTTACGAAGGGGGTATGCAGCTGTATATCAGGGATTAAACCTTCTGAGAATAAAAACAGCTTAAGCTTGTTAAGGTATTTACACAGTGGAAAGGATAATGTACTGGGACCTCCTCAGAAGAATCTGATTTGTGGTGACGGGAGAGAGATAAAAGCTCATTTAGGAACGACATGAACATGCTGCGTAGGTAGCTGTTTATCAGTAAATATCTCCACTGAGATTAAGAAAAGCAGTAGTTAAATAAATTAAGTGCTTCCTGGTATGGTTACTGTACTGGTAACTCCCCAAAAGAATCTGGATTGTGGTGAGGGAACAGAGAAAAAAGCTCATTTAGGACCTGCACTTACGAAGGGGGTAGGCAGTTGTATATCAGCGGGTAAACGTTCTGAGAATAAAAACAGCTGGAGCTTGTTAAGGTAATTACACAGGGGAAAGATAATGTACTGGTAATTCCTCAGAAGAATCTGATTTGTGATGAGAGGAGAGAGATAAAAGGTCATTTATGAACGACATGAACATGCTGCGTAGGTAGCTGTTTATCAGTAAATATCTCCACTGAGATTCAGAAAAGCAGTAGCTTAATAAATTAAGTACTTCCTGGTATGGTTATTGTACTGGTAACTCCCCAAAAGAATCTGAATTGTGGTGAGGGATCAGAGAAAAAAGCTCATTTAGGACCTGCACTTACGAAGGGGGTAGGCAGCTGTATATCAGGGAGTAAAACTTCTGAGAATAAAAACAGATGGAGCTTGTTAAGGTAATTACACAGGGGAAAGCATAATGTACTGGGAACTCCTCAGAAGAATCTGATTTGAGGTGAGGGGAGAGAGATAAAAGCTCATTTAGGAACCACATGAACATGCTGCATACTTGGCTGTTTATCAGTAAATATCTCCACTGAGATTAAGAAAAGCAGTAGCTTAATAAAGTTAGTACTTCCTGGTATGGATACTGTACTGGTAACTCCCCAAAAGAATCTGGATTGTGGTGAGAAAACAGAGAAAAAATCTCATTTAGGAACGCCATGAACATGCTGCGTAGGGAGCTGTTTATCAGTAAATATCTCCACTGAGATTAAGAAAAGCAGTAGCTTAATAAATTAAGTACTTCCTGGTATGGTTACTGTACTGGTAACTCCCCAAAAGAATCTGGATTGTGGTGAGGGAACAGAGAAAAAAGCTCATTTAGGACTTGCACTTACGAAGGGGGTAGGCAGCAGTATATCAGGGAGTAAACCTTCTGAGAATAAAAACAGCTGGAGCGTGTTAAGATAATTACACAGGGGAAAGGATAATGTACTGGGAACTCCTCAGACGAATCTGATTTGTGGTGAGGGGAGAGAGATAAAAGCTCATTTAGGAACGACATGAACATGCTGCGTAGGTAGCTGTTTATCAGTAAATATCTACACTGAGATTAAGAAAAGCAGTAGCTTAATAAATTAAGTACTTCCTGGTATGGATACTGTACTGGTAACTCCCCAAAAGAATCTGGATTGTGGTGAGGGAACACAGAAAAAAGCTCATTTAGGAACGACATGAACATGCTGCGTAGGTAGCTGTTTATCAGTAAATATTTTCACTGAGATTATGAAAAGCAGTAGCTTAATAAATTAAGTACTTCCTGGTCTGGTTACTGTACTGGTAACTCCCCAAAAGAATCTGGATTGTGGTGAGGGAACAGAGAAAAAAGCTCATTTAGGACCTGCACATACGAAGGGGTTAGGCAGCTGTATATCAGGGAGTAAACCTTCTGAGAATAAAAACAGCTGGAGCTTGTTAAGGTAATTACACAGGGGAAAGGATAATGTACTGGGAACTCCTCAGAAGAATCTGATTTGTGGTGAGGGGAGAGAGATAAAAGCTCATTTAGGAACGACATGAACATGCTGCGTAGGTAGCTTTATCAGTAAATATCTCCACTGAGATTAAGAAAAGCAGTAGCTTAATAAATTAAGTACTTCCTGGTATGGTTACTATACTGGTAACTCCCCAAAAGAAACTGGATTGTGGTGAGGGAACAGAGAAAAAGCTCATTTAGGACCGGCACTTACGAAGGGGGTAGGCAGCTGTATATCAGGGAGTAAAACTTCTGAGAATAAAAACAGCTGGAGCTTGTTAAGGTAATTACACAGGGGAAAGGATAATGTACTGGCAACTCCTCAGAAGAATCTGATTTGTGGTGAGGGGAGAGAGATAAAAGCTCATTTAGGAACGACATGAACATGCTGCGTAGGTAGCTGTTTATCAGTAAATATCTCCACTGAGATTAAGAAAAGCAGTAGCTTAATAAATTAAGTACTTCCTGGTATGGTTAATGTACTGGTAACTCCCCAAAAAAATCTGGACTGTGGTGAGGGAACAGAGAAAAAAGCTCATTTAGGACCTGCACTTACGAAGGGGGTAGGCAGCTGTATACCAGGGAGTAAACATTCTGAGAATAAAAACAGCTGGAGCTTGTTAAGGTAATTACATAGGGGAAAGGATAATGTACTGGCAACTCCTCAGAAGATTCTGATTTGTGATGAGGGGAGAGAGATAAAAGCTCATTTAGGAACGACATGAACATGCTGCGTAGGTAGCTGTTTATCAGTAAATATCTCCACTGAGATTAAGAAAAGCAGTAGCTTAATAAATTAAGTACTTCCTGGTATGGTTACTGTACTGGTAACTCCCCAAAAGAATCTGGATTGTGGTGAGGGAACAGAGAAAAAAGCTCATTTAGGACCTGCAATTACGAAGGGGGTAGGCAGCTGTATATCAGAGAGTATCGCTTCTGAGAATAAAAACAGCTGGAGCTTGTTAAGGTAATTACACAGGGGAAAGGATAATGTACTGGGAACTCCTCAGAAAAATCTGATTTGTGGTGAGGGGAGAGAGATAAAAGCTCATTTAGGAACGACCTGAACATGCTGCATACGTAGCTGTTTATCAATAAATATCTCCACTGAGATTAAGAAAAGCAGTAGCTTAATAAATTAAGTACTTCCTGGTATGGATACTGTACTGGTAACTCCCCAAAAGAATCTGGATTGTGGTGAGGGAACAGAGAAAAAAGCTCATTTAGGAACGAAAAGAACATGCTGCATAGGTAGCTGTTTATCAGTAAATATCTCCACTGAGATTAAGAAAAGCAGTAGCTTAATAAATTAAGTACTTCCTGGTATGGTTACTGTACTGGTAACTCCCCAAAAGAATCTGGATTGTGGTGAGGGAACAGAGAAAAAAGCTCATTTAGGACCTGCACGTACAAAGGGGGTAGGCAGCTGTATATCAGGGAGTAAATCTTCTGAGAATAAAAACACCTGGAGCTTGTTAAGGTCATTATACAGGGGAAAGGATAATATACTGGAAACTCCTCAGAAGAATCTGATTTGTGGTGAGGGGAGAGAGATTAAAGGTCATTTAGGAACGACATGAACATGCTGCGTAGGTAGCTGTTTATCAGTAAATATCTCCACTGAGATTAAGAAAACCAGTAGCTTAATAAATTAAGTATTTCCTGGTATGGTTACTGTACTGGTAACTCCACAAAAGAATCTGGATTGTGGTGAGGGAACAGAGAAAAAAGCTCATTTAGGACCTGCACTTACGAAGGTGGTAGGCAGTTGTATATCAGGGAGTAAACCTTCAGAGAATAAAAACAGCTGGAGCTTGTTAAGGTAATTACACAGGGGAAAGGATAATGTACTGGTAACTCCTCAGAAGAATCTGATTTGTGATGTAGGGAGAGAGATAAAAGCTCATTTATGAACGACATGAACATGCTGCGTAGGTAGCTGTTTATCAGTAAATATCTCCACTGAGATTAAGAAAAGCAGTAGCTTAATAAATTAAGTACTTCCTGGTATGGTTACTGTACTGGTAACTCCCCAAAAGAATCTGGATTGTGGTGAGGAAACAGAGAAAAAAGCTCATTTAGGAACGCCATGAACATGCTGCGTAGGTAGCTGTTTATCAGTAAATATCTCCACTGAGATTAAGAAAAGCAGTAGCTTAATAAATTAAGTACTTCCTGGTATGGTTACTGTACTGGTAACTCCCCAAAAGAATCTGGATTGTGGCGAGGGAACAGAGAAAAAACCTCATTTAGGACCTGCACCTACGAAGGGGGTAGGCAGCTGTATATCAGGGAGTAAACCTTCTGAGAATAAAAACAGCTGGAGCTTGTTAAGGTAATTACACAGGGGAAAGATAATGTACTGGTAATTCCTCAGAAGAATCTGATTTGTGATGAGAGGAGAGAGATAAAAGGTCATTTATGAACGACATGAACATGCTGCGTAGGTAGCTGTTTATCAGTAAATATCTCCACTGAGATTCAGAAAAGCAGTAGCTTAATAAATTAAGTACTTCCTGGTATGGTTATTGTACTGGTAACTCCCCAAAAGAATCTGAATTGTGGTGAGGGATCAGAGAAAAAAGCTCATTTAGGACCTGCACTTACGAAGGGGGTAGGCAGCTGTATATCAGGGAGTAAAACTTCTGAGAATAAAAACAGATGGAGCTTGTTAAGGTAATTACACAGGGGAAAGCATAATGTACTGGGAACTCCTCAGAAGAATCTGATTTGAGGTGAGGGGAGAGAGATAAAAGCTCATTTAGGAACCACATGAACATGCTGCATACTTGGCTGTTTATCAGTAAATATCTCCACTGAGATTAAGAAAAGCAGTAGCTTAATAAAGTTAGTACTTCCTGGTATGGATACTGTACTGGTAACTCCCCAAAAGAATCTGGATTGTGGTGAGAAAACAGAGAAAAAATCTCATTTAGGAACGCCATGAACATGCTGCGTAGGGAGCTGTTTATCAGTAAATATCTCCACTGAGATTAAGAAAAGCAGTAGCTTAATAAATTAAGTACTTCCTGGTATGGTTACTGTACTGGTAACTCCCCAAAAGAATCTGGATTGTGGTGAGGGAACAGAGAAAAAAGCTCATTTAGGACTTGCACTTACGAAGGGGGTAGGCAGCAGTATATCAGGGAGTAAACCTTCTGAGAATAAAAACAGCTGGAGCGTGTTAAGATAATTACACAGGGGAAAGGATAATGTACTGGGAACTCCTCAGACGAATCTGATTTGTGGTGAGGGGAGAGAGATAAAAGCTCATTTAGGAACGACATGAACATGCTGCGTAGGTAGCTGTTTATCAGTAAATATCTACACTGAGATTAAGAAAAGCAGTAGCTTAATAAATTAAGTACTTCCTGGTATGGATACTGTACTGGTAACTCCCCAAAAGAATCTGGATTGTGGTGAGGGAACACAGAAAAAAGCTCATTTAGGAACGACATGAACATGCTGCGTAGGTAGCTGTTTATCAGTAAATATATTCACTGAGATTATGAAAAGCAGTAGCTTAATAAATTAAGTACTTCCTGGTCTGGTTACTGTACTGGTAACTCCCCAAAAGAATCTGGATTGTGGTGAGGGAACAGAGAAAAAAGCTCATTTAGGACCTGCACTTACGAAGGGGTTAGGCAGCTGTATATCAGGGAGTAAACCTTCTGAGAATAAAAACAGCTGGAGCTTGTTAAGGTAATTACACAGGGGAAAGGATAATGTACTGGGAACTCCTCAGAAGAATCTGATTTGTGGTGAGGGGAGAGAGATAAAAGCTCATTTAGGAACGACATGAACATGCTGCGTAGGTAGCTTTATCAGTAAATATCTCCACTGAGATTAAGAAAAGCAGTAGCTTAATAAATTAAGTACTTCCTGGTATGGTTACTATACTGGTAACTCCCCAAAAGAAACTGGATTGTGGTGAGGGAACAGAGAAAAAGCTCATTTAGGACCGGCACTTACGAAGGGGGTAGGCAGCTGTATATCAGGGAGTAAAACTTCTGAGAATAAAAACAGCTGGAGCTTGTTAAGGTAATTACACAGGGGAAAGGATAATGTACTGGCAACTCCTCAGAAGAATCTGATTTGTGGTGAGGGGAGAGAGATAAAAGCTCATTTAGGAACGACATGAACATGCTGCGTAGGTAGCTGTTTATCAGTAAATATCTCCACTGAGATTAAGAAAAGCAGTAGCTTAATAAATTAAGTACTTCCTGGTATGGTTACTGTACTGGTAACTCCCCAAAAGAATCTGGACTGTGGTGAGGGAACAGAGAAAAAAGCTCATTTAGGACCTGCACTTACGAAGGGGGTAGGCAGCTGTATACCAGGGAGTAAACATTCTGAGAATAAAAACAGCTGGAGCTTGTTAAGGTAATTACATAGGATAAAGGATAATGTACTGGCAACTCCTCAGAAGATTCTGATTTGTGATGAGGGGAGAGAGATAAAAGCTCATTTAGGAACGACATGAACATGCTGCGTAGGTAGCTGTTTATCAGTAAATATCTCCACTGAGATTAAGAAAAGCAGTAGCTTAATAAATTAAGTACTTCCTGGTATGGTTACTGTACTGGTAACTCCCCAAAAGAATCTGGATTGTGGTGAGGGAACAGAGAAAAAAGCTCATTTAGGACCTGCACTTACGAAGGGGGTATGCAGCTGTATATCAGGGAGTATACCTTCTGAGAATAAAATCAGCTGGAGCTTTTTAAGGTAATTACACAGGGGAAAGGATAATGTACTGGGAACTCCTCAGAAGAATCTGATTTGTGGTGAGGGGAGAGAGATAAAAGCTCATTTAGGAACGACATGAACATGCTGCGTAGGTAGCTGTTTATCAGTAAATATCTCCACTGAGATTAAGAAAAGCAGTAGCTTAATAAATTAAGTACTTCCTGGTATGGGTACTGTACTGGTAACTCCCCAAAGGAATCTGGATTGTGGTGAGGGGAACAGAGAAAAAAGCTCATTTAGGACCTGCACTTACGAAGGGGGTAGGCAGCTGTATATCAGGGAGTAAACCTTCTGAGAATAAAAACAGCTGGAGCTTGTTAAGGTAATTACACAGGTGAAAGGATAATATACTGGGAACTCCCAAGAAGAATATGATTTGATTTGTGGTGACGGGAGAGAGATAAATGCTCATTTAGGAACGACATGAACATGCTACATACGAAGCTGTTTATCAGTAAATATCTACACTGAGATTAAGAAAAGCAGTAGCTTAATAAATTAAGTACTTCCTGGTATGGATACTGTACTGGTAACTCCCCAAAAGAATCTGGATTTTGGTGAGGGAACAGAGAAAAAAGCTCATTTAGGAACGACATGAACATGCTGCGTAGGTAGCTGTTTATCAGTAAATATCTTCACTGAGATTAAGAAAAGCAGTAGCTTAATAAATTAAGTACTTCCTGGTCTGGTTACTGTACTGGTAACTCCCCAAAAGAATCTGGATTGTGGTGAGGGAACAGAGAAAAAAGCTCATTTAGGACCTGCATTACGAAGGGGGTAGGAAGCTGTATATCAGGGAGTAAACCTTCTGAGAATAAAAACAGCTGGAGCTTGTTAAGGTAATTACACAGGGGAAAGGATAATGTACTGGGAACTGCTCAGAAGAATCTGATTTGTGGTGAGGGGAGAGAGATAAAAGCTCATTTAGGAACGACATGAACGTGCTGCGTAGGTAGCTGTTTATCAGTAAATATCTCCACTGAGATTAAGAAAATCAGTAGCTTAATAAATTAAGTACTTCCTGGTATGGTTACTGTACTGGTAACTCCCCAAAAGAACCTGGATTGTGGTGAGGGAACAGAGAAAAAAGCTCATTTAGGACCTGCACTTACGAAGGGGGTAGGCAGCTGTATATCAGGGAGTAAACCTTCTGAGAATAAAAACAGCTAGAGCTTGTTAAGGGAATTACACAGGGGAAAGAATAATGTACTGGGAACTCCTCAGAAGAATCTGATTTGTGGTGAGGGGAGAGAGATAAATCTCATTTAGGAACGACATGAACATGCTGTGTAGGTAGCTGTTTATCAGTAAATATCTCCACTGAGATTAAGAAAAGCAGTAGCTTAATAAATTAAGTACTTCCTGCTATGGTTACTGTACTGGTAACTCCCCAAAAGAATCTGGATTGTGGTGAGGGAACAGAGAAAAAAGCTCATTTAGGACCTGCACTTACGAAGGGGTAGCAGCTCTATGTCAGGGAGTAAACCTTCTGAGAATAAAAACAGCTGGAGCTTGTTAAGGTAATTACACAGGGGAAAGGATAATGTACTGGGAACTCCTCAGAAGAATCTGATTTGTGGTGAGGGGAGAGAGATAAAAGCTCATTTAGGAAGGACATGAACATGCTGCGTAGGTAGCTGTTTATCAGTAAATATCCCCACTGAGATTAAGAAAATCAGTAGCTTAATAAATTAAGTACTTCCTGGTATGGTTACTGTACTTTTAACTCCCCAAAAGAATCTAGATTGTGGTGAGGGAACAGAGAAAAAAGCTCATTTAGGACCTGCACTTGCGAAGGGGGTAGGCAACTGTATATCAGGGAGTAAACATTCTGAGAATAAAAACAGCTGGAGCTTTTTAAGGTTATTACAAAGGGGAAAGGATAATGTACTGGGAACTCCTCAGAAGAATCTGATTTTTGATGAGGGGAGAGAGATAAAAGCTCATTTAGGAACGACATGAACATGCAGCGTAGGTAGATGTTTATCAGTAAATATCTCCTCTGAGATTAAGAAAAGCAGTAGCTTAATAAATTAAGTACTTCCTGGTATGGTTACTGTACTGGTAACTCCCCAAAAGAATCTGGATTGTGGTGAGGGAACAGAGAAAAAAGCTCATTTAGGACCTGCACTTACCAAGCGGGTAGGCAGCTGTATATCAGGGAGTAAACCTTCTGAATATAAAAACAGCTGGAGCTTGTTCAGATAATTACACAGGGGAAAGGATAATGTACTGGGAACTCCTCAGAAGAATCTGATTTGTGGTGAGGGGAGAGAGATAAAAACTCATTTAGGAACGACATGAACATGCTGCGTAGGTAGCTGTTTATCAGTAAATATCTCCACTGAGATTAAGAAAAGCAGTAGCTTAGTAAATTAAGTACTTCCTTGTATGGTTACTGTACTGGTAACTCCCCAAAAGAATCTGGTTGTGGTGAGGGAACAGAGAAAAAGCTCATTTAGGACCTGCACTTACGAAGGGGGTAGGCAGCTGTATATCAGGGAGTAAACCTTCTGAGAATAAAAACAGCTGGAGCTTGTTAAGGTAATTACACAGGGGAAAGGGTAATGTACTGGGAACTCCTCAGAAGAATCTGATTTGTGGTGAGGGAGAGAGATAAAAGCTCATTTAGGAACGACATGAACGTGCTGCATAGGTAGCTGTTTATCAGTAAATATCTCCACTGAGATTAAGGAAAGCAGTAGCTTAATAAATTAAGTACTTCCTGGTATGGTTACTGTACTGGTAACTCCCCAAAAGAATCTGGATTGTGGTGAGGGAGCAGAGAAAAAAGCTCATTTAGGACCTGCACTTACGAAGGGGGTAGGCAGTTGTATATCAGGGAGTAAATTTTCTGAGAATAAAAACAGCTGGAGCTTGTTAAGGTAATTACACAGGGGAAAGGATAATGTACTGGGAACTCTTCAGACGAATCTGATTTGTGGTGAGGGGAGAGAGATAAAAGCTCATTTAGGAACGACATGAACATGCTGCATACGTAGCTGTTTATCAGCAAATATCTCCACTAGATTAAGAAAAGCAGTAGCTTAATAAATTAAGTACTTCCTGGTATGGTTACTGTACTGGTAACTCCCCAAAAGAATCTGGATTGTGGTGAGGGAACAGAGAAAAAAGCTCATTTAGGACCTGCACTTACGAAGGGGGTAGGCAGCTGTATATCAGGGAGTAAACCTTCTGAGAATAAAAACAGCTGGAGCTTGTAAAGGTAATTACACAGGGGAAAGGATAATGTACTGGGAACTCTTCAGAAGAATCTGATTTGTGGTGAGGGGAGAGAGATAATAGCTCATTTAGGAACGACATGAACATGCTGCGTAGGTAGCTGTTTATCAGTAAATATCTCTACTGAGAGTAAGAAAAGCAGTAGCTTAATAAATTAAGTACTTCCTGGTATGGTTACTGTACTGGTAACTCCCCAAAAGAATCTGGATTGTGGTAAAGGAAGAGAGAAAAAAGCTCATTCAGGACCTGCACTTACGAAGGGGGTAGGCAGCTGTATATCAGGGAGTAAACCTTCTGAGAATAAAAACAGCTGGAGCTTGTTAAGGTAATGACACAGGGGAAAGGATAATGTACTGGGAACTCCTCAGAAGAATCTGATTTGTGGTGAGGGGAGAGAGATAATAGCTCATTTAGGAACGACATGAACATGCTGCGTAGGTAGCTGTTTATCAGTAAATATCTCCACTGAGATTAAGAAAAGCAGTAGCTTAATAAATTAAGTACTTCCTGGTATGGTTACTGTACTGGTAACTCCCCAAAAGAATCTGGATTGTGGTGAGGGAACAGAGAAAAAAGCTCATTTAGGACCTGCACTTACGAAGGCGGTAGGCAGCTGTATATCAGGGAGTATACCTTCTGAGAATAAAAACAGCTGGAGCTTGTTAAGGTAATTACACAGGGGAAAGGATAATGTACTGGGAACTCCTCAGAAGAATCTGATTTGTGATGAGGGGAGAGAGATAAAAGCTCATTTAGGAACGACATGAACATGATGCATACGTAGCTGTTTATCAGTAAATATCTCCACTGAGATTAAGAAAAGCAGTAGCTTAATAAATTAAGTACTTCCTGATATGGATACTGTACTGGTAATTCCCCAAAAGAATCTGGATTGTGGTGAGGGAACAGAGAAAAAAGCTCATTTAGGAACGACATGAACATGCTGCGTAGGTAGCTGTTTATCAGTAAATATCTCCACTGAGATTAAGAAAAGCAGTGGCTTAATAAAATAAGTACTTCCTGGTATGGTTCCTGTACTGGTAACTCCCCAAAAGAATCTGGATTGTGGTGAGGGAACAGAGAAAAAAGCTCATTTAGGACCTGCACTTACGAAGGGGGTAGGCAGCTGTATATCAGGGAGTAAACCTTCTGAGAATAAAAACAGCTGGAGCTTGTTAAGGTAATTACACAGGGGAAAGGATAATGTACTGGGAACTCCTCAGAAGAATCTGATTTGTGGTGAGGGGAGAGAGATAAAAGCTCATTTAGGAACGACATGAACATGATGCGTAGGTAGCTGTTTATCAGTAAATATCTCCACTGAGATTAAGAAAATCAGTAGCTTAATAAATTAAGTACTTCCTGGTATGGTTACTGTACTTTTAACTCCCCAAAAGAATCTAGATTGTGGTGAGGGAACAGAGAAAAAAGCTCATTTAGGACCTGCACTTGCGAAGGGGGTAGGCAACTGTATATCAGGGAGTAAACATTCTGAGAATAAAAACAGCTGGAGCTTTTAAGGTATTACAAATTGGAAAGTGAAATGTACTGGGAACTCCCCAGAAGAATCTGATTTTGGTGAGGGGAGAGAGATAAAAGCTCATTTAGGAACGACATGAACATGCAGCGTAGGTAGATGTTTATCAGTAAATATCTCCTCTGAGATTAAGAAAATCAGTAGCTTAATAAATTAAGTACTTCCTGGTATGGATACTGTACTGGTAACTCCCCAAAAGAATCTGGATTGTGGTGAGGGAACAGAGAAAAAAGCACATTTAGGACCTGCACTTACGAAGGAGGTAGGCAGCTGTATATCAGGGAGTAAACCTTCTGAGAATAAAAACAGCTGGAGGTTGTTAAGGTAATTACACAGGGGAAAGGATAATGTACTGGGAACTCCTCAGAAGAATCTGATTTGTGGTGAGGGGAGATAGATAAAAGCTCATTTAGGAACGACATGAACATGCTGCATACGTAGCTGTTTATCAGTAAATATCTCCACTGAGTTTAAGAAAAGCAGTAGCTTAATAAATTAAGTACTTCCTGGTATGGATACTGTACTGGTAACGCCTCGAAAGAATGTGGATTGTGGTGAGGGAACAGAGAAAAAAGCTCATTTAGGAACGACATGAACATGCTGCGTAGATAGCTGTTTATCAGTAAATATCTCCACTGTGATTAAGAAAAGCAGTAGCTTAATAAATTAAGTACTTCCTGGTATGGTTACTGTACTGGTAACTCCCCAAAAGAATCTGGATTGTGGTGAGGGAACAGAGAAAAAAGCTCATTTAGGACCTGCACTGACGAAGGGGGTAGGCAGCTGTATATCAGGGAGTAAACCTTCTGAGAATAAAAACAGCTGGAACTTGTTAAGGTAATTACACAGGGGAAAGGATAATGTACTGGGAACTCCTCAGAAGAATCTGATTTGTTGGTGATTGGGAGAGATAAAAGATCATTTAGGAACGACATGAACATGCTGCGTAGGTAGCTGTTTATCAGTAAATATCTCCACTGAGATTAAGAAAAGCAGTAGCTTAATAAATTAAGTACTTCCTGGTATGGTTACTGTACTGGTAACTCCCCAAAAGAACCTGGATTGTGGTGAGGGAACAGAGAAAAAAGCTCATTTAGGACCTCCACTTACAAAGGGGTAGGCAGCTGTATATCAGGGAGTATACTTTCTGAGAATAAAAAAAGCTGGAGCTTGTTAAGGTAATTACACAGGGGAAAGGATAATGTACTGGGAACTCCTCAGAAGAATCTGATTTTTGGTGAGGAGAGAGAGATAAAAGCTCATTTAGGAACGACATGAACATGCTGCATACGTAGCTGTTTATCAGTAAATATCTCCACTGAGATTAAGAAAAGCAGTAGCTTAATAAATTAAGTACTTCCTGGTATGGATACTGTACTGGTAACTCCCCAAAAGAATCTGCATTGTGGTGAGGGAACAGAGAAAAAAGCTCATTTAGGTACGACATGAACATGCTGCGTAGGTAGCTGTTTATCAGTAAATATCTCCACTGAGATTAAGAAAAGCAGGAGCTTAATAAATTAAGTACTTCCTGCTATGGTTACTCTACTGGTAACTCGCCAAAAGAACCTGGATTGTGGTGAGGGAACAGAGAAAAAAGCTCATTTAGGACCTCCACTTACAAAGGGGGTAGGCAGCTGTATATCAGGGAGTAAACCTTCTGAGAATAAAAACAGCTGGAGCTTGTTAAGTAATTACACAGGGGAAAAGATAATGTACTGGTAACTCCCAAAGAATCTGGATTGTGGTGAGGGGAGAGAGAAAAAAGCTCATTTAGGACCTGACATGAAGGGTACGTAGCTGTATATCAGGGAGTAAATATCTCTGAGATAAAAACAGCTGGAGCTTGTTAAGGTAATTACACAGGGGTTACTGTACTGGGAACACCGAAGAATCTGATTTGTGGTGAGGGAGAGAGATAAAAGCTCATTTAGGACCTGCACTTACGAAGGGGGTAGGCAGCTGTTTATCAGGGAAATATCGCTTCTGAGAATTAAGAAAAGCAGTAGCTTAATAAATTAAGTACTTCCAGGGGATGGATACTGTACTGGTAACTCGTTAGAATCTGGATTGTGGTGAGGGAACAGAGAAAAAAGCTCATTTAGGAACGACATGAACATGCTGCATACGTAGCTGTTTATCAGCAAATATCTCCACTGAGATTAAGCAAAGCAGTAGCTTAATAAATTAAGTAATTCCTGGTATGGATACTGTACTGGTAACTCCCCAAAAGAATCTGATTGTGGTGAGGGAACAGAGAAAAAAGCTCATTTAGGACCTGCACTTACGAAGGGGGTAGGCAGCTGTATATCAGGGAGTAAACCTTCTGAGAATAAAAACAGCTGGAGCTTGTTAAGGTAATTACAAAGGGGAAAGGATAATGTACTGGGAACTCCTAAGAAGAATCTGATTTGTGGTGAGGGGAGAGAGATAAAGCTCATTTAAGAACGACATGAACATGCTGCGTAAGGTAGCTGTTTATCAGTAAATATCTCCACTGAGATTAAGAAAAGCAGTAGCTTAATAAATTAAGTACTTCCTGGTATGGTTACTCTACTGGTAACTCCCCAAAAGAATCTGGATTGTGGTGAGGGAACAGAGAAAAAAGCTCATTTAGGACCTGCACTTACGAAGGGGGTAGGCAGCTGTATGTCAGGGAGTAAATTCTGAGAATTAAAAACAGCTGGAGCTTGTTAAGTAATTACACAGGGGAAAGGATAATGTACTGGGAACTCCTCAGAAGAATCTGATTTGTGGTGAGGGAGAGAAATAAAAGCTCATTTAGGAACGACATGAACATGCTGCATAGGTAGCTGTTTATCAGTAAATATCTCCACTGAGATTAAGAAAAGCAGTAGCTTAATAAATTAAGTACTTCCTGGTATGGATACTGTACTGGTAACTCCCCAAAAGAATCTGGATTGTGGTGAGGGAACAGAGAAAAAAGCTCATTTAGGACGACTTACGAAGGGGGTAGGCAGCTGTATATCAGGGAGTAAACCTTCTGAGAATAAAAACAGCAGTAGCTTAATAAATTAAGTACTTCCTGGGGAAAGGATAATGTACTGGGAACTCCTCAGAAGAATCTGATTTGTGGTGAGGGGAAGAGAAAAAAGCTCATTTAGGAACCTGCACTTACGAAGGGGGTAAGAAGCTGTTTATCAGTAAATATCTCCACTGAGATTAAGAAAAGCAGTAGCTTAATTTAAGTACTTCCTGGTATGGTTACTGTACTGGTAACTCCAAAGAATCTGATTGTGGTGAGGGAACAGAGAAAAAAGCTCATTTAGGACCTGCACTTACGAAGGGGGTAGGCAGCTGTATATCAGTAAATATCTCCACTGAGAATTAAAAAATCAGCTGGAGCTTGTAAATAAGTACTTCCTGGGGAAAGGATAATGTACTGGGAACTCCTCAGAAGAATCTGATTGTGGTGAGGGGAGAGAGATAAAAGCTCATTTAGGAACGACATGAACATGCTTACAAGGGGGTAGCTGTTATCAGGGAGTAAACCTTCTGAGATTAAGAAACAGCTAGAGCTTGTTAAGGGAATTACACAAGGTAAAGGATACTGTACTGGGAACTCCCAGAAGAATCTGGATTGTGGTGAGGGAACAGAGAAAAAGCTCATTTAGGAACGACATGAACCTGCTGCGTAGGTAGCTGTTTATCAGTAAATATCTCCACTGAGATTAAGAAAAGCAGTAGCTTAATAAATTAAGTACTTCCTGGTATGGTACTGTACTGGTAACTCCCCAAAAGAATCTGATTGTGGTGAGGGAACAGAGAAAAAAGCTCATTTAGGACCTGCACTTACAAAGGAGGTAGGCAGCTGTATATCAGGGAGTATACCTTCTGAGAATAAAAACAGCTGGAGCTTGTTAAGTTAATTACACAGGGGAAAGGATAATGTACTGGGAACTCCTCAGAAGAATCTGATTTGTGGTGAGGGAGAGAGATAAAAGCTCATTTAGGAACGACATGAACATGCTGCATACATAGCTGTTTATCAGTAAATATCTCCAATGAGATTAAGAAAAGCAGTAGCTTAATAAATTAAGTACTTCCTGGTATGGATAATGTACTGGTAACTCCCAAAAGAATCTGGATTGTGGTGAGGGGAACAGAGAAAAAAGCTCATTTAGGAACGACATGAACATGCTGCGTAGGTAGCTGTTTATCAGTAAATATCTCCACTGAGATTAAGAAAAGCAGTAGCTTAATAAATTAAGTAATTCCTGGTATGGTTCTATACTGGTAACTCCCCAAAAGAATTGGATTGTGGTGAGGGAACAGAGAAAAAAGCTCATTTAGGACCTGCACTTACTAAGGGGGTAGGCAGCTGTATATCAGGGAGTAAACCTTCTGAGAATAAAAACAGCTGGAGCTTGTTAAGGTAATTACACTGAGGAAAGTATAATGTACTGGGTAACTCCTCAGAAGAATCTGATTTGTGGTGAGGGAGAGAGATAAAACTCATTTAGGAACGAAATGAACATGCTGCGTAGGTAGCTGTTTATCAGTAAATATCTCCACTGAGATTAAGAAAAGCAGTAGCTTAATAAATTAAGTACTTCCTGGTATGGATACTGTACTGGTAACTCCCAAAAGAATCTGGATTGTGGTGAGGGAAGAGAGAAAAAAGCTCATTTAGGAACCATGCACTTACGAAGGGTAGGCAGCTGTTTATCAGTAAATATCTCCACTGAGATTAAAAACAGTAGCTTAATAAATTAAGTACTTCCTGGTATGGATACTGTACTGGTAACTCCCCAAAAGAATCTGGATTGTGGTGAGGGAACAGAGAAAAAAGCTCATTTAGGAACGACATGAACATGCTGCGTAGTAGCTGTTTATCAGTAAATATCTCCACTGAGATTAAGAAAAGCTGTAGCTTAATAAATTAAGTACTTCCTGGTATGGTTACTGTACTGGTAACTCCCAAAGAATCTGGATTTTGGTGAGGGAACAGAGAAAAAGCTCATTTAGGACATGCACTTACGAAGGGGGTAGGAAGCTGTATATCAGGGATAAACCTTCTGAGAAATAAAAACAGTGGAGCTTGTTAAGGTAATTACACAGGGAAAGGATAATGTACTGGGAACTCCTCAGAAGAATCTGATTTGTGGTGAGGGAGAGAGATAAAAGCTCATTTAGGAACGACATGAACATGCTGCTAGGTAGCTGTTTATCAGTAAATATCTCCACTGAGATTAAGAAAAGCAGTAGCTTAATAAATTAAGTACTTCCTGGTATGGTTACTGTACTGGTAACTCCCCAAAAGAATCTGGATTGTGGTGAGGGAACAGAGAAAAAAGCTCATTTAGGACATGCACTTACTAAGGGGTAGGCAGCTGTATATCAGGGAGTAAACATTCTGAGAATAAAAACAGCTGGAGCTTGTTAAGGTAATTACACAGGGGAAAGGATAATGTACTGGGAACTACTCAGAAGAATCTGATTTGTGGTGAGGGGAGAGAGATAAAAGCTCATTTAGGAACGACATGAACATGCAGCATAAGTAGCTGTTTATCAGAAATATCCACTGAGATTAAGAAAAGCAGTAGCTTAATAAATTAAGTACTTCCTGGTATGGTTACTGTACTGGTAACTCCCCAAAAGAATCTGGATTGTGGTGAGGGAACAGAGAAAAAAGCTCATTTAGGACCTGCACTTACAAGGGGGTAGGCAGCTGTATATCAGGGAGTATACATTCTGAGAATAAAAACAGCTGGAGCTTGTTAAGGTAATTAACAGGGGAAAGTATACTGTACTGGGAACTCCTCAGAAGAATCTGATTTGTGGTGAGGAGAGAGAGATAAAAGCTCATTTAGAACGACATGAACATGCTGCGTACGTAGCTGTTTATCAGTAAATGTCTCCACTGAGATTAAGAAAAGCATAGCTTAATAAATTAAGTACTTCCTGGTATGGATACTGTACTGGTAACTCCCAAAAGAATCTGGATTGTGGTGAGGGAACAGAGAAAAAAGCTCATTTGGTAGACATGAACATGCTGCGTAGGTAGCTGTTATCAGTAAATATCTCCACTGAGATTAAGAAAAGCAGGAGCTTAATTTAAGTACTTCCTGCTATGGTTACTGTACTGGTAACTCCCAAAAGAACTGGATTGTGGTGAGGGAACAGAGAAAAAAGCTCATTTAGGACATGAACTTACGAAGGGGGTAGGCAGCTGTATATCAGGGAGTAAATTCTGAGAATAAAAACAGCTGGAGCTTGTTAAGGTAATTACACAGGGGAAAAGATAATGTACTGGGAACTCCTCAGAAGAATCTGATTTGGTGAGGGGAGAGAGATAAAAGCTCATTTAGGAACGACATGAACATGCTGCGTACGTAGCTGTTTATCAGTAAATATCTCCACTGAGATTAAGAAAAGCAGTAGCTTAATAAATTAAGTACTTCCTGGTATGGTTACTGTACTGGTAACTCCCCAAAAGAATCTGATTGTGGTGAGGGAACAGAGAAAAAAGCTCATTTAGGACCTGCACTTACGAAGGGGGTAGGCAGCTGTATATCAGGGAGTAAACCTTCTGAGAATAAAAACAGCTGGAGCTTGTTAAGGTAATTACACAGGGGAAAGGATAATGTACTGGGAACTCCTCAGAAGAATCTGATTTGTGGTGAGGGAGAGAGATAAAAGCTCATTTAGGAACGACATGAACATGCTGCATAAGTAGCTGTTTATCAGTAAATATCTCCACTGAGATTAAGAAAAGCAGTAGCTTAATAAATTAAGTACTTCCTGGTATGGTTACTGTACTGGTAACTCCCCAAAAGAATCTGGATTGTGGTGAGGGAACAGAGAAAAAAGCTCATTTAGGACCTGCACTTACGAAGGGGGTAGGCAGCTGTATATCAGGGAGTAAACCTTCTGAGAATAAAAACAGCTGGAGCTTGTTAAGGTAATTACACAGGGGAAAGGATAATGTACTGGGAACTCCTCAGAAGAATCTGATTTGTGGTGAGGGGAGAGAGATAAAAGCTCATTTAGAACGACATGAACATGCTGCATAGGTAGCTGTTTATCAGTAAATATCTCCACTGAGATTAAGAAAAGCAGTAGCTTAATAAATTAAGTACTTCCAGGTATGGATACTGTACTGGTAACTCCCCATAAGAATCTGGATTGTGTTGAGGGAACAGAGAAAAAAGCTCATTTAGGACCGGCACTTACGAAGGGGGTAGGCAGCTGTATATCAGGGAGTAAACCTTCTGAGAATAAAAACAGCTGGAGATTGTTAAGGTAATTACACAGGGGAAAGGATAATGTACTGGGAACTCCTCAGAAGAATCTGATTTGTGGTGAGGGGAGAGACATAAAAGCTCATTTAGGAACGACATGAACGTGCTGCGTAGGTAGCTGTTTATCAGTAAATATCTCCACTGAGATTAAGAAAAGCAGTAGCTTAATAACTTAGAGTACTTCCTGGTATGGTTACTGTACTGGTAACTCCCCAAAACAATCTGGATTGTGGTGAGGGAACAGAGAAAAAAGCTCATTTAGTACCTGCACTTACGAAGGGGGTAGGCAGCTGTATATCAGGGAGTAAACCTTCTGAGAATAAAAACAGCTGGAGTTGTTAAGGTAATTACACAGGGGAAAGGATAATGTACTGGGAACTCCTCAGAAGAATCTGATTTGTGGTGAGGGGAGAGAGATAAAAGCTCATTTAGGAACGACATGAACATGCTGCATACATAGCTGTTTATCAATAAATATCTCCACTGAGATTAAGAAAAGCAGTAGCTTAATAAATTAAGTACTACCTGGTATGGATACTGTACTGGTCACTACCCAAAAGAATCTGGATTGTGGTGAGGGAACAGAGAAAAAACTCATTTAGGAACAACATGAACATGCTGTGTAGGTAGCTGTTTATCACTAAATATCTCCACTGAGATTAAGAAAAGCAGTAGCTTAATAAATTACGTACTTCCTGGTATGGCTACTGTAGTGGTAACTCCCCAAAAGAATCTGAATTGTGGTGAGGGAACAGGGAAAAACCTCATTTAGGACCTGCCCTTACGAAGGGGGTAGGCAGCTGTATATCAGGGAGTAAACCTTCTGAGAATAAAAACAGCTGGAGCTTGTTATGGTAATTACACAGGGGAAAGGATAATGTACTGGGAACTCCTCAGAAGAATCTGATTTGTGGTGAGGGGAGAGAGATAAAAGCTCATTTAGGAACGACATGAACATGCTGCGTAGGTAGCTGTTTATCAGTAAATATCTCTACTGAGATTAAGAAAAGCAGTAGCTTAATACATTAAGTACTTCCTGGTATGGTTAATGTACTGGTAAATTCCCAAAAGAACTTGGATTGTGGTGGGGGAACAGAGAAAAAAGCTCATTTGGGACCTGCACTTACGAAGGGTGTAGGCAGCTGTATATCAGGGAGTAAACCTTCTGAGAATAAAAACAGCTGGAGCTTGTTAAGGTAATTACACAGGGGAAAGGATAATGTACTGGGAACTCCTCAGAAGAAGCTGATTTGTGGTGATGGGAGAGAGATAAAAGCTCATTTAGGAACGACATGAACATGCTGCGTAGGTAGCTGTTTATCAGTAAATATCTCCACTGAGATTAAGAAAAGCAGTAGCTTAATAAATTAAGTACTTCCTGGTATGGTTACCCTACTGGTAACTCCCCAAAAGAATCTGGATTGTGGTGAGGGAACACAGAAAAAAGCTCATTTAGGACCTGCAATTACGAAGGGGGTAGGCAGCTGTATATCAGGGATTATGGCTTCTGAGAATAAAAACAGCTGGAGCTTGTAAAGGTAATTACACAGGGGAAAGGATAATGTACTGGGAACTCCTCAGAAGAATCTGATTTGTGTTGAGGGTAGAGAGATAAAAGCTCATTTAGGAACGACATGAACATGCTGCATACGTAGCTGTTTATCAGTAAATATCTCCACTGAGATTACGAAAAGCAGTAGCTTAATAAATTAAGTACTTCCTGGTATGGATACTGTACTGGTAACTCCCCAAAAGAATCTGGAATGTGGTGACGGAACAGAGAAAAAAGCTCATTTAGGAACGACATGAACATGCTGCGTAGGTAGTTGTTTATCAGTAAATATCTCCACTGAGATTAAGAAAAGCAGTAGCTTAATAAATTAAGTACTTCCTGGTATGGTTACTGTACTGGTAACTCCCCAAAAGAATCTGGATTGTGGTGAGGGAACAGAGAAAAAAGCTCATTTAGGACCTGCAATTACGAAGCGGGTAGGCAGCTGTATATCAGGGATTATCGCTTCTGAGAATAAAAACAGCTGGAGCTTGTTAAGGTAATTACACAGGGGAAAGGATAATGTACTGGGAACTCCTCAGAAGAATCTGATTTGTGTTGAGGGTAGAGAGATAAAAGCTCATTTAGGAACGACATGAACATGCTGCATACGTAGCTGTTTATCAGTAAATATCTCCAATAAGATTAAGAAAAGCAGTAGCTTAATAAATTAAGTACTTCATGGTATGGATACTCTACTGGTAACTCCCCAAAAGAATCTGGATTTTGGTGAGGGAACAGAGAAAAAAGCTCATTTAGGAACGACATGAACATGCTGCGTAGGTAGCTGTTTATCAGTAAATATCTCCACTGAGATTAAGAAAACAGTAGCTTAATAAATTAAGTACTTCCTGGTATGGTTACTGTACTGGTAACTCCCCAAAAGAATCTGGATTGTGGTGAGGGAACACAGAAAAAAGCTCATTTAGGACCTGCAATTACGAAGGGGGTAGGCAGCAGTATATCAGGGATTATCGCTTCTGAGAATAAAAACAGCTGGAGCTTGTTAAGGTAATTACACAGGGGAAAGGATAATGTACTGGGAACTCCTCAGAAGAATCTGATTTGTGGTGACGGGAGAGAGATTAAAGCTCATTTAGGAACGACATGTTCATGCTGCGTAGGTAGCTGTTTATCAGTAAATATCTGCACTGAGATTAAGAAAAGAAGTAGCTTAATAAATCAAGTACTTCCTGGTATGGTTACTGTACTGGTAACTCCCCAAAAGAATCTGGATTGTGGTGCGGGAACAGAGGAAAAGCTCATTTATGAGCTGCACTTACGAAGGGGGTAGGCAGCTGTATATCAGGGAGTAAACCTTCTGAGAATAAAAACAGCTGGAGCTTGTTAAGGTAATTACACAGGGGAAAGGATAATGAACTGGGAACTCCTCAGAAGAATCTGATTTGTGTTGAGGGGAGACAGATAGAAGCTCATTTAGGAATGACATGAACATGCTGCGTAGGTAGCTGGTTATCAGTAAATATCTCCACTGAGATTAAGAAAAGCAGTAGCTTAATGAATTAAGTACTTCCTGGTATGGTTACTGTACTGGTAACTCCCCAAAAGGATCTGGATTGTGGTGAGGGAACAGAGAAAAAAGCTCATTTATGAGCTGCACTTACGAAGGGGGAGGCAGCTGTATATCAGGGAGTATCGATTCTGAGAATAAAAACAGCTGGAGCTTGTTAAGGTAATTACACAGGGGAAAGGATAATGTACTGGGAACTCCTCAGAAGAATCTGATTTATGGTGAGGGGAGGGAGATAAAAGCTCATTATGAACGATATGAATATGCTGCGTACATAGTTGTTTATCAGTAAATATCTCCACTGAGATTAAGAAAAGCAGTAGCTTAATAAATTAAGTACTTCCTGGTATGGTTACTGTACTGGTAACTCCCCAAAAGAATCTGGATTGTGGTGAGGGAACAGAGAAAAAAGCTCATTGAGGACCTGCACTTACGAAGGGGGTAGGCAGCTGTATATCAGGGAGTAAACCTTCTGAGAATAAAAACAGCTGGAGCTTGTTAAGCTAATTACCCAGGGGAAAGGATAATGTACTGGGAAATCCTCAGAAGAATCTGATTTGTGGTGAGGGGAGAGATATAAAAGCTCATTTAGGAACGACATGAACATGCTGCGTAGGTAGCTGTTTATCACTAAATATCTACACTGAGATTAAGAAAAGCAGTAGCTTTATAAATTAAGTACTTCCTGGTATGGTTACTGTACTGGTAACTCCCCGAAAGAATCTGGATTGTGGTGAGGGAACAGAGAAAAAAGCTCATTTAGGACCTACACTTACGAAGGGGGTAGGCAGCAGTATATCAGGGAGTAAACCTTCTGAGAATAAAAACAGCTGGAGCTTGTTAAGGTAATTACACAGGGGAAAGGATAATGTACTGGGAACTACTCAGAAGAATCTGATTTGTGGTGAGGGGATAGAGATAAAAGCTCATTTATGAACGACATGAACATGCTGCGTAGGTAGCTGTTTATCAGTAAATATCTCCACTGAGATTAAGAAAAGCAGTAGCTTAATAAATTAAGTACTTCCTGGTATGGTTACTGTACTGGTAACTCCCAAAAAGAATCTGGATTGTGGTGAGGGAACAGAGAAAAAAGCTCATTTAGGACCTGTACTTACGAAGGGGCTAGGCAGCTGTATATCAGGGAGTAAACATTCTGAGAATAAAAACAGCTGGAGCTTGTTAAGTAATTACACAGGGGAAAGGATAATGTACTGGGAACTCCTCATAAGAATCTGATTTATGTGGTGAGGGAGAGAGATAAAGCTCATTTAGGAACGACATGAACATGCTGCATAGGTAGCTGTTATCAGTAAATATCTCCACTGAGATTAAGAAAAGCAATAGCTTAATGAATTAAGTAATTCCTGGTATGGTTACTGTACTGGTAACTCCCCAAAAGAATCTGGATTGTGGTGAGGGAACAGAGAAAAAAGCTCATTTAGGAACGACATGAACATGAAGGGGGTAGGCAGCTGTTTATCAGTAAATATCTCCACTGAGATTAAGAAAAGCAGTAGCTTAATAAATTAAGTACTTCCTGGTATGGATACTGTACTGGTAACTCCCAAAAGAATCTGATTGTGGTGAGGGAACAGAAAAAACTCATTTAGGAACGACATGAACATGCTGCATACGTAGCAGCTGTTTATCAGTAAATATCCTCCACTGAGATTAAGAAAAGCAGTAGCTTAATAAATTAAGTACTTCCTGGTATGGATACTGTACTGGTAACTCCCCAAAGAATCTGGATTGTGGTGAGGAACAGAAAAAAAAGCTCATTTAGGAACGACATGAACATGCTGCGAGGTAGCTGTTTATCAGTAAATATCTCCACTGAGATTAAGAAAAGCAGTAGCTTAATAAAGTAAGTACTTCCTGGTATGGATACTGTACTGGTAACTCCCCAAAAATCTGGATTGTGGTGAGGGAACAGAGAAAAAAGCTCATTTAGGAACGACATGAACATGCTGCGTAGGTAGCTGTTTATCAGTAAATATCTCACTGAGATTAAGAAACAGCTAGCTTAATAAATAAGTACTTCCTGGTATGGTTACTGTACTGGTAACTCCCAAAAGAATCTGGATTGTGGTGAGGGAACACAGAAAAAGCTCATTTAGGAACCTGCAATTATGAAGGGGGTAGGCAGCTGTATATCAGGGAAATATCTTCTGAGAATAAAAACAGCTGGAGCTTGTTAAGGTAATTACACAGGGGAAAGGATAATGTACTGGGAACTCCTCAGAAGAATCTGATTGTGGTGACGGGAAGAGAAAAGCTCATTTAGGAACGACATGAACATGCTGCGTAGGTAGCTGTTTATCAGTAAATATCTGCACTGAGATTAAGAAAAGCAGTAGCTTAATAAATTAAGTACTTCCTGGTATGGTTACTGTACTGGTAACTCCCCAAAAGAATCTGGATTGTGGTGAGGGAACAGAGAAAAAGCTCATTTATGAGCTGCACTTACGAAGGGGGTAGGCAGCTGTATATCAGGGAGTAAACCTTCTGAGAATAAAAACAGCTGGAGCTTGTTAAGGTAATTACACAGGGGAAAGGATAATGTACTGGGAACTCCTCAGAAGAATCTGATTTGTGTTGAGGGGAGAGAGATAAAAGCTCATTTAGGAACGACATGAACATGCTGCGTAGGTAGCTGTTTATCAGTAAATATCTCACTGAGATTAAGAAAAGCAGTAGCTTAATAAATCAAGTACTTCCTGGTATGTTACTGTACTGGTAACTCCCCAAAAGAATCTGGATTGTGGTGAGGGAACAGAGAAAAAAGCTCATTTAGGAACGCACTTACGAAGGGGGAGGCAGCTGTATATCAGGGAGTATCTTCTGAGAATAAAAACAGCTGGAGCTTGTTAAGTAATTACACAGGGGAAAGGATAATGTACTGGGAACTCCTCAGAAGAATCTGATTTGTGGTGAGGGGAGAGATAAAAAGCTCATTTAGGAACGACATGAATATGCTGCGTACATAGCTGTTTATCAGTAAATATCTCCACTGAGATTAAGAAAAGCAGTAGCTTAATAAATTAAGTACTTCCTGGTATGGTTACTGTACTGGTAACTCCCCAAAAGAATCTGGATTGTGGTGAGGGAACAGAGAAAAAATCTCATTTAGGACCTGCACTTACGAAGGGGGTAGGCAGCTGTATATCAGGGAGTAAACCTTCTGAGAATAAAAACAGCTGGAGCTTGTTAAGGTAATTACCAGGGGAAAGGATAATGTACTGGGAACTCCTCAGAAGAATCTGATTTGTGGTGAGGGGAGAGAGATAAAAGCTCATTTAGGAACGACATGAACATGCTGCGTAGGTAGCTGTTTATCAGTAAATATCTCCACTGAATTAAGAAAAGCAGTAGCTTAATAAATTAAGTACTTCCTGGTATAGTTACTGTACTGGTAACTCCCCAAAGAATCTGGATTGTGGAGAGGGAAGAGAGAAAAAAGTTCATTTAGGAACGACACTTACGAAGGGTAGGCAGCTGTATATCAGGGAGTATCGATTCTGAGAATAAAAACAGCTGGAGCTTGTTAAGTAATTACACAGGGGAACGGATAATGTACTGGGAACTCCTCAAAAGAATCTGATTGTGGTGAGGGGAGAGATAAAAAGCTCATTTAGGAACGACATCAACATGCTGCATACGTAGCTGTTATCAGTAAATATCTCTACTGAGATTAAGAAAAGCAGTAGCTTAATTTAAGTACTTCCTGGTATGGATACTGTACTGGTAACTCCCCAGAAGAATCTGGATTGTGGTGAGGGAACAGAGAAAAAAGCTCATTTAGGACGCATTTACGAAGGGGGTAGGCAGCTGTATATCAGGGAGTAAACCTTCTGAGAATAAAAACAGCTGAAGCTTGTTAAGGTAATTACACAGGGGAAAGGATACTGTACTGGTAACTCCCAAAGAATCTGATTTGTGGTGAGGGAGAGAGATAAAAGCTCATTTAGGAACGACATGAACGTGCTGGGTAGGTAGCTGTTTATCAGGGAAATACCTTCACTGAGATTAAGAAAAGCAGTAGCTTAATAACTTAAGTACTTCCTGGTATGGATACTGTACTGGTAACTCCCCAAAGAATCTGGATTGTGGTGAGGGGAACAGAGAAAAAGCTCATTTAGGAACGACATGAACATGCTTACGAAGGTAGCTGTTTATCAGTAAATATCTGAGAATTAAGAAACAGTAGCTTTAAGTAATTACACAGGTAAAGGATACTGTACTGGTAACTCCCCAAAAGAATCTGGATTGTGGTGAGGGAACAGAGAAAAAAGCTCATTTAGGACGCACTTACGAAGGCATAGGTAGCTGTTATCAGGGAGTAAATATCTTGAGAATAAAAACAGCTGGAGCTTGTTAAGGTAATTACACAGGGGAAAGGATAATGTACTGGGAACTCCTCAGAAGAATCTGATTTGTGGTGACGGGGAAGAGATAAAAGCTCATTTAGGAACGACATGAACATGCTGCGTAGGTAGCTGTTTATCAGTAAATATCTCCACTGAGATTAAGAAAAGCAGTAGCTTAATAAATTAAGTACTTCCTGGTATGGTTACTGTACTGGTAACTCCCCAAAAGAATCTGGATTGTGGTGAGGGAACAGAGAAAAAAGCTCATTTAGGACCTGCACTTACGAAGGGGGTAGGCAGCTGTATATCAGGGAGTATCCTTCTGAGAATAAAAACAGCTGGAGCTTGTTAAGGTAATTACACAGGGGAAAGGATAATGTACTGGGAACTCCTCAGAAGAATCTGATTTGTGATGAGGGGAGAGAGATAAAAGCTCATTTAGGAACGACATGAACATGCTGCATAGGTAGCTGTTTATCAGTAAATATCTCCACTGAGATTAAGAAAAGCAGTAGCTTAATAAATTAAGTACTTCATGGTATGGTACTGTACTGGTAACTCCCCAAAAGAATCTGGATTGTGGTGAGGGAACAGAGAAAAAGCTCATTTAGGAACGACATGAACATGCTGCGTAGGTAGCTGTTTATCAGTAAATATCTCCACTGAGATTAAGAAACAGTAGCTTAATAAATTAAGTACTTCACAGGTATGGATACTGTACTGGTAACTCCCAAAAGAATCTGGATTGTGGTGAGGGAACAGAAAAAAGCTCATTTAGGAACGACATGCATCAAGGTAGGTAGCTGTTTATCAGTAAATATCTCCACTGAGATTAAGAAAAGCAGTAGCTTAATAAATAATACTTCCTGGTATGGTTACTGTACTGGTAACTCCCCAAAAGAATCTGGATGTGGTGACGGGAACAGAGAAAAAAGCTCATTTAGGAACGACATGAACATGCTGCGTAGGTAGCTGTTTATCAGTAAATATCTCCACTGAGATTAAGAAAAGCAGTAGCTTAATAAATTAAGTACTTCCTGGTATGGTTACTGTACTGGTAACTCCCCAAAAGAATCTGGATTGTGGTGAGGGAACAGAGAAAAGCTCATTTAGGACCTGCAATTACGAAGCGGGTAGGCAGCTGTATATCAGGGATATCGCTTCTGAGAATAAAAACAGCTGGAGCTTGTTAAGGTAATTACACAGGGGAAAGGATAATGTACTGGGAACTCCTCAGAAGAATCTGATTTGTGTTGAGGGTAGAGACAGATAAAAGCTCATTTAGGAACGACATGAACATGCTGCGTAGGTAGCTGTTATCAGTAAATATCTCCAATGAGATTAAGAAAAGCAGTAGCTTAATAAATTAAGTACTTCATGGTATGGATACTGTACTGGTAACTCCCCAAAAGAATCTGGATTGTGGTGAGGGAACAGAGAAAAAAGCTCATTTAGGAACGACATGAACATGCTGCGTAGGTAGCTGTTATCAGTAAATATCTCCACTGAGATTAAGAAAACAGTAGCTTAATTAAGTACTTCCTGGTATGGTTACTGTACTGGTAACTCCCCAAAAGAATCTGGATTGTGGTGAGGGAACAGAAAAAAGCTCATTTAGGACCTGACATGAAGGGGGTAGGCAGCTGTATATCAGGGAAATTATCGCTTCTGAGAATAAAAACAGCTGGAGCTTAAGGTAATTACACAGGGGAAAGGATACTGTACTGGGAACTCCTCAGAAGAATCTGATTTGTGGTGAGGGAGAGAGATTAAAGCTCATTTAGGAACGACATGTTCATGCTGCGTAGGTAGCTGTTTATCAGTAAATATCTGCACTGAGATTAAGAAAAGAAGTAGCTTAATAAATCAAGTACTTCCTGGTATGGTTACTGTACTGGTAACTCCCCAAAAGAATCTGGATTGTGGTGAGGGGAGGAGAAAAAGCTCATTTATGAGCTGCACTTACGAAGGGGGTAGGCAGCTGTATATCAGGGAGTAAACCTTCTGAGAATAAAAACAGCTGGAGCTTGTTAAGGTAATTACCAGGGGAAAGGATAATGTACTGGGAACTCCTCAGAAGAATCTGATTTGTGGTGAGGGGAGACAGAGAAAAAGCTCATTTAGGAACGACATGAACATGCTGCGTAGGTAGCTGTTATCAGTAAATATCTGAGATTAAGAAACAGTAAGCTTGTTAAGTACTTCCTGGTATGGATACTGTACTGGTAACTCCCCAAAGAATCTGGATTGTGGTGAGGGAACAGAGAAAAAAGCTCATTTAGGCTGCACTTACGAAGGGGGAGGCAGCTGTATATCAGGGAGTATCGATTCTGAGAATAAAAACAGCTGGAGCTTGTTAAGTAATTACACAGGGGAAAGGATAATGTACTGGGAACTCCTCAGAAGAATCTGATTTGTGGTGAGGGGAGAGATAAAAGCTCATTTAGGAACGATATGAAGCTGCGTAGGCAGTTGTTTATCAGTAAATATCTCTGAGATTAAGAAAAGCAGTAGCTTAATAAATTAAGTACTTCCTGGTATGGTTACTGTACTGGTAACTCCCCAAAAGAATCTGGATTGTGGTGAGGGAACAGAGAAAAAAGCTCATTTAGGACCTGCACTTACGAAGGGGGTAGGCAGCTGTATATCAGGGAGTAAACCTTCTGAGAATAAAAACAGCTGGAGCTTGTTAAGCTAATTACCCAGGGGAAAGGATAATGTACTGGGAACTCCTCAGAAGAATCTGATTTGTGGTGAGGGGAGAGAGATAAAAAGCTCATTTAGGAACGACATGCAAGGGTAGGTAGCTGTTTATCAGTAAATATCCTACTGAGATTAAGAAAAGCAGCTAGCTTAATAATTAACTTCCTGGTATGGTTACTGTACTGGTAACTCCCCAAAAGAATCTGGATTGTGGTGAGGGAACAGAGAAAAAAGCTCATTTAGGAACGACATGAACATGCTGCGTAGGTAGCAGTTTATCAGTAAATATCTGACTGAGATTAAGAAAAGCTGTAGCTTAATAAACAAGGGGAAACTTCCTGGTATGGTTACTGTACTGGTAACTCCCCAAAAGAATCTGGATTGTGGTGAGGGAACAGAGAAAAAGCTCATTTATGACTGCACTTACGAAGGGGTAGGCAGCTGTATATCAGTAAATTCTGAGAATAAAAACAGCTGGAGCTTGTTAAGTAATTACCTGGGGATGGATACTGTACTGGGAACTCCTCAGAAGAATCTGATTTGTGGTGAGGGGAGAGATAAAAAGCTCATTTAGGAACGACATGAACATGCTGCGTAGGTAGCTGTTTATCAGTAAATATCTCCACTGAGATTAAGAAAAGCAGTAGCTTAATAAATTAAGTACTTCCTGGTATGGTTACTGTACTGGTAACTCCCAAAAGAATCTGGATTGTGGTGAGGGAACAGAGAAAAAAGCTCATTTAGGACCTGACATTACGAAGGGGGTAGGCAGCTGTATATCAGTAAATTCTGAGAATAAAAACAGCTGGAGCTTGTTAAGTAATTACACAGGGGAAAGGATAATGTACTGGGAACTCCTCAAAGAATCTGATTTGGTGAGGGAGAGAGAAAAGCTCATTTAGGAACGACATTACATGCTGCGTAGGTAGCTGATATCAGTAAATATCTCACTGAGATTAAGAAAAGCAGTAGCTTGTTAAGTACTTCCTGGGGATGGTTACTGTACTGGTAACTCCCAAAATAATCTGATTGTGGTGAGGGAACAGAGAAAAGCTCATTTAGGAACTGCACTTACGAAGGGGGTAGGCAGCTGTATATCAGGGAGTAAACCTTCTGAGAATAAAAACAGCTGGAGCTTGTAAGGTAATTACACAGGGGAAAGGATACTGTACTGGGAACTCCCCAAGAATCTGATTGTGGTGAGGGGAGACAGATAAAGCTCATTTAGGAACGACATGAACATGCTGCGTACGTAGCTGTTATCAGTAAATATCCTCCACTGAGATTAAGAAAAGCAGTAGCTTAATAAATTAAGTACTTCCTGGTATGGATACTGTACTGGTAACTCCCCAAAGAATCTGGATTGTGGTGAGGGAACAGAGAAAAAAGCTCATTTAGGACGACATGAACATGCTGCGAAGGTAGCTGTTATCAGTAAATATCTCCACTGAGATTAAGAAAAGCAGTAGCTTAATAAGGTAATTACTTCCTGGTATGGTTACTGTACTGGTAACTCCCCAAAAGAATCTGGATTGTGGTGAGGGAACAGAGAAAAAAGCTCATTTAGGACCTGCACTTACGAACATGGGGTAGGCAGCTGTATATCAGGGAGTAAACCTATCTGAGAGTAAAAACAGCTGGAGCTTGTTAAGGTAATTACACAGGGGAAAGGATAATGTACTGGGAACTCCTCAGAAAATCTGATTTGATTGTGGTGAGGGAGAGAGATAAAAGCTCATTTAGGAACGACATGAACATGCTGCGTAGGTAGCTGTTTATCAGTAAATATCTACTGAGATTAAGAAAAGCTGTAGCTTAATAAATAAGTAATTCCTGGTATGGATACTGTACTGGTAACTCCCCAAAAGAATCTGGATTGTGGTGAGGGAACAGAGAAAAAGCTCATTTAGGAACGACATGCACTTACGAAGGGGGTAGGCAGTGTATATCAGGGAGTAAACCTTCTGAGAATAAAAACAGCTGGAGCTTGTTAAGTAATTACCAGGGGAAAGGATACTGTACTGGGAACTCCTCAGAAGAATCTGATTTGTGGTGAGGGGAGAGAGATAAAAGCTCATTTAGGAACGACATGAACATGCTGGTAGGTAGCTGTTTATCAGTAAATATTCACTGAGATAAAAACAGTAGCTTGTAAATTAAGTACTTCCTGGTAAGGATTACTGTACTGGTAACTCCCAAAGAATCTGGATTGTGGTGAGGGAACAGAGAAAAAATCATTTAGGAACGACACTTACGAAGGGGGTAGGCAGCTGTATATCAGGGAGTATCTTCTGAGAATAAAAACAGCTGGAGCTTGTTAAGTAATTACACAGGGGAAAGGATAATGTACTGGGAACTCCTCAAAGAATCTGATTTGTGGTGAGGGGAGAGAGATAAAAGCTCATTTAGGAACGACATGAACATGGTGCGTAGGTAGCTGTTTATCAGTAAATATCTCCACTGAGATTAAGAAAAGCAGTAGCTTAATAAATTAAGTACTTCCTGGTATGGTTACTGTACTGGTAACTCCCCAAAGAATCTGGATTGTGGTGAGGGAACAGAGAAAAAAGCTCATTTAGGACCTGCACTTACGAAGGGGGTAGGCAGCTGTATATCAGGGAGTAAACCTTCTGAGAATAAAAACAGCTGGAGCTTGTTAAGGTAATTACACAGGGGAAAGGATAATGTACTGGGAACTCCTCAGAAGAATCTGATTTGTGGTGAGGGGAGAGAGATAAAAGCTCATTTAGGAACGACATGAACATGCTGCGTAGGTAGCTGTTTATCAGTAAATATCTCCACTGAGATTAAGAAAAGCAGTAGCTTAATAAATTAAGTACTTCCTGGTATGGTTACTGTACTGGTAACTCCCCAAAAGAATCTGGATTGTGGTGAGGGAACAGAGAAAAATCATTTAGGACCTGCATGCTTACGAAGGTAGGCAGTTTATATCAGTAAATTCTGAGAATAAAAACAGCTGGAGCTTGTTAAGGTAATTACACAGGGGATGGATAATGTACTGGGAACTCCTCAGAAGAATCTGATTTGTGGTGAGGGAGAGAGATAAAAGCTCATTTAGGAACGACATGAACATGCTGCATAGGTAGCTGTTTATCAGTAAATATCTCCATGAGATTAAGAAAAGCAGTAGCTTAATAAATTAAGTACTTCACAGGTATGGATACTGTACTGGTAACTCCCAAAAGAATCTGGATTGTGGTGACGGGAACAGAGAAAAAAGCTCATTTAGGAACGACATGAACATGCTGCGTAGGTAGCTGTTTATCAGTAAATATCTCCACTGAGATTAAGAAAAGCAGTAGCTTAATAAATTAAGTACTTCCTGGTATGGTTACTGTACTGGTAACTCCCCAAAAGAATCTGGATTGTGGTGAGGGAACAGAGAAAAAAGCTCATTTAGGACCTGCAATTACGAAGGGGTAGGCAGCTGTATATCAGGGATATCGCTTCTGAGAATAAAAACAGCTGGAGCTTGTTAAGGTAATTACACAGGGGAAAGGATAATGTACTGGGAACTCCTCAGAAGAATCTGATTTGTGGTGAGGGAGAGAGATAAAAGCTCATTTAGGAACGACATGAACATGCTGCATAGGTAGCTGTTTATCAGTAAATATCTGCACTGAGATTAAGAAAAGAAGTAGCTTAATAAATCAAGTACTTCATGGTATGGATACTGTACTGGTAACTCCCCAAAAGAATCTGGATTGTGGTGAGGGAACAGAGAAAAGCTCATTTAGGAACGACATGAACATGGCGTAGGTAGCTGTTTATCAGTAAATATCTTCACTGAGATTAAGAAACAGTAGCTTAATAAATAAGTACTTCCTGGTATGGTTACTGTACTGGTAACTCCCCAAAAGAATCTGGATTGTGGTGAGGGAACACAGAAAAGCTCATTTAGGACTGCAATTACGAAGGGGGTAGGCAGCTGTATATCAGGGATATCCTTCTGAGAATAAAAACAGCTGGAGCTTGTTAAGGTAATTACACCGGGGAAAGGATAATGTACTGGGAACTCCTCAGAAGAATCTGATTTGTGGTGAGGGAAGAGATAAAGCTCATTTAGGACCTGACATTACATGCTGCGTAGGTAGCTGTTATCAGTAAATATCTACTGAGATTAAGAAAAGCAGTAGCTTAATAATAAGTACTTCCTGGTATGGTTACTGTACTGGTAACTCCCCAAAAGAATCTGGATTGTGGTGAGGGAACAGAGAAAAAGCTCATTTAGGACTGCACTTACGAAGGGGGTAGGCAGCTGTATATCAGGGAAAACCTACTGAGAATAAAAACAGCTGGAGCTTGTTAAGGTAATTACACAGGGGAAAGGATAATGTACTGGGAACTCCTCAGAAGAATCTGATTTGTGGTGAGGGGAGACAGATAGAAGCTCATTTAGGAATGACATGAACATGCTGGGGTAGGTAGCTGTTATCAGTAAATATCTACTGAGATTAAGAAAAGCTGTAGCTTAATGTTAAGTAATTCCTGGTATGGTTACTGTACTGGTAACTCCCCAAAAGAATCTGGATTGTGGTGAGGGAACAGAGAAAAAGCTCATTTAGGAACTGCACTTACGAAGGGGGTAGGCAGCTGTATATCAGGGAGTAAACCTACTGAGAATAAAAACAGCTGGAGCTAGTTAAGTAATTACCAGGGGAAAGGATACTGTACTGGGAACTCCTCAGAAGAATCTGATTTGTGGTGAGGGGAGAGAGATAAAAGCTCATTTAGGAACGACATGAACATGCTGCGTAGGTAGCTGTTTATCAGTAAATATCTGCACTGAGATTAAGAAAAGCAGTAGCTTAATAAATTAAGTACTTCCTGGTATGGTTACTGTACTGGTAACTCCCAAAAGAATCTGGATTGTGGTGAGGGAACAGAGAAAAAAGCTCATTTAGGACCTGCACTTACGAAGGGGGTAGGCAGCTGTATATCAGGGAGTAAACCTTCTGAGAATAAAAACAGCTGGAGCTTGTTAAGTAATTACACAGGGGAAAGGATAATGTACTGGGAACTCCTCAGAAGAATCTGATTTGTGGTGAGGGGAGAGATATAAAGCTCATTTAGGAACGACATGAACATGCTGCGTAGGTAGCTGTTTATCAGTAAATATCTCACTGAGATTAAGAAAAGCAGTAGCTTAATAATTAAGTACTTCCTGGTATGGTTACTGTACTGGTAACTCCCCAAAAGAATCTGATTGTGGTGAGGGAACAGAGAAAAAAGCTCATTTAGGACCTGCACTTACGAAGGGGGTAGGCAGCTGTATATCAGGGAGTAAACCTTCTGAGAATAAAAACAGCTGGAGCTTGTTAAGGTAATTACACAGGGGAAAGGATAATGTACTGGGAACTCCTCAAAGAATCTGATTTGTGGTGAGGGGAGAGAGATAAAGCTCATTTAGGAACGACATGAACATGCTGCGTAGGTAGCTGTTTATCAGTAAATATCTCCACTGAGATTAAGAAAAGCAGTAGCTTAATAATTAAGTACTTCCTGGTATGGTTACTGTACTGGTAACTCCCCAAAAAATCTGGATTGTGGTGAGGGAACAGAGAAAAAAGCTCATTTAGGACCTGCACTTACGAAGGGGGTAGGCAGCTGTATATCAGGGAGTAAACCTTCTGAGAATAAAAACAGCTGGAGCTTGTAAGGTAATTACACAGGGGAAAGGATATGTACTGGGAACTCCTCAGAAGAATCTGATTTGTGGTGAGGGAGAGAGATAAAAACTCATTTAGGAACGACATGAACATGCTGCATACGGTAGCTGTTTATCAGTAAATATCCTCCACTGAGATTAAGAAAAGCAGTAGCTTAATAAATTAAGTAATTCCTGGTATGGATACTGTACTGGTAACTCCCCAAAAGAATCTGGATTGTGGTGAGGGAACAGAGAAAAAAGCTCATTTAGGAACGACATGAACATGCTGCGAAGGTAGCTGTTTATCAGTAAATATCTCCACTGAGATTAAGAAAAGCAGTAGCTTAATAAATAAGTACTTCCTGGTATGGATACTGTACTGGTAACTCCCCAAAAGAATCTGGATTGTGGTGAGGGAACAGAGAAAAAAGCTCATTTAGGACCTGCACTTACGAACGGGGTAGGCAGCTGTATATCAGGGAGTAAACCTTCTGAGATAAAAACAGCTGGAGCTTGTTAAGGTAATTACACAGGGGAAAGGATAATGTACTGGGAACTCCTCAGAAGAATCTGATTTGATTGTGGTGAGGGAGAGAGATAAAAGCTCATTTAGGAACGACATGAACATGCTGGTAGGTAGCTGTTTATCAGTAAATATCTTCCACTGAGATTAAGAAAAGCAGTAGCTTAATAAATTAAGTAATTCCTGGTATGGATACTGTACTGGTAACTCCCCAAAGAATCTGGATTGTGGTGAGGGAACAGAGAAAAAAGCTCATATAGGACTGCACTTACGAAGGGGGTAGGCAGCTGTATATCAGGGAGTAATTCTGAGAATAAAAACAGCTGGAGCTTGTTAAGGTAATTACACAGGGGAAAGGATAATGTACTGGGAACTCCTCAGAAGAATCTGATTTGTGGTGAGGGGAGAGAGATAAAAGCTCATTTAGGAACGACATGAACATGGTGTAGGTAGCTGTTTATCAGTAAATATTCCACTGAGATTAGAAAAGCAGTAGCTTAATAAATTAAGTACTTCCTGGTATGGTTACTGTACTGGTAACTCCCCAAAGAATCTGGATTGTGGTGAGGGAACAGAGAAAAAATCATTTAGGACTGCACTTACAAGGGGGTAGGCAGCTGTATATCAGGGAGTATCTTCTGAGAATAAAAACAGCTGGAGCTTGTTAAGGTAATTACACAGGGGAAAGGATAATGTACTGGGAACTCCTCAGAAGAATCTGATTTGTGGTGAGGGGAGAGAGATAAAAGCTCATTTAGGAACGACATGAACATGCTGCGTAGGTAGCTGTTTATCAGTAAATATCTCCACTGAGATTAAGAAAAGCAGTAGCTTAATAAATTAAGTACTTCCTGGTATGGTTACTGTACTGGTAACTCCCCAAAAGAATCTGGATTGTGGTGAGGGAACAGAGAAAAAAGCTCATTTAGGACCTGCACTTACGAAGGGGGTAGGCAGCTGTATATCAGGGAGTAAACCTTCTGAGAATAAAAACAGCTGGAGCTTGTTAAGGTAATTACACAGGGGAAAGGATAATGTACTGGGAACTCCTCAGAAGAATCTGATTTGTGGTGAGGGGAGAGAGATAAAAGCTCATTTAGGAACGACATGAACATGCTGCGTAGGTAGCTGTTTATCAGTAAATATCTCCACTGAGATTAAGAAAAGCAGTAGCT